>NC_056527.1:25537461-25545526 GCF_019175285.1 Sceloporus undulatus | reverse complement strand
TCCCTTCTTAACTCAGACAGATTAGCTTCTTTCATATCAAAGGGTGACGTTCAGTATTTGGATCACAGTTATTCAAAGCAACACATGCACTTTGAGTTCAGTATTGTTTCCTCCTAAACTAATTTCAGCTCATGTCCTGGGAGACATTTGTAGCAGTTAAGGTAAGAAAGTAAGTGGCGTATTTCAGATGCTTAGATGAAATGAAAAGAAAGGAAGTGTGACTGGAAGAAAGAAGAAGAATGGGTAGAGCAAGCCTATGAGGGGAAGGGTCTAGCATCTATGGTGTTTGCTCCACCAAATCCAAAGCCCTGATGGTTCCATTGCAGCACAGATGGAAGTAGAGTGTGGGTTTATTTTTCTCACACCTTCCTTCCTTTGGGCTCCAATAACAGGGAATTTACTGCATCAGTTTCAGGGCTAGCGTGCCTCTAGGCCAAATTGAGGAATGCATCAGGGAATGAGGGTCTTTCCTCACCCAAATTCACAACACTTGTTAGTTGTTTTTGTTGTGCTCCATCCCCAGCAGAACACAAACAGAGATACTGTACAATGGCGGTGGAACTTTCCCCTGCCACATAGGCAGGGGAGAAGGATAAGACTGGTCCCTTATCAGTCATGCATCCCTTTATTTATTTATATCCCACCTTTTTTCCAGTTCAAGACTTAAGGCAGTTTACGACTATTAGAACAAGCATAACTAAAAATCAACAGCATTTAAAAGTTAAAATACAATTAAACCATCATGAAAATGAAACTAAGCTAAAGCAAAAGTACAGCACATTATATAAGGTCTGTTTGCTCTGAACAAACAATTCTCAAAGTCCTGCTGGAATAAAAATTATTGTTGTTGTTCTCGTTCTTCTTTTGTGCCTTCAAGTGATTTCTGACTTATCGCAATGCTCAGGGCTTTTGACAAAAAAAAAATTCTGAGGGGATTTGCTTTTACCTTTGCTCTGAATCTGAGAGTGTGTGACTTGCCCAATATCACCCAGTGGGTTTCCATGGCTGACCAGAGATTTGAACCTTGGCCTTCCAGTGTTCTAGTCCAACACTCAAACCTCTACACCATAATGGCTCAATAAAAAGGTAAAAAAATGTAAAAGTATAGTGACATATTACCAACATACTTATTGAGGGTCAAGACAACTTGTTGATGCGATAAAATAAGCTCTTTCAATTTATCTATCCTGATTCAAAATCATATTATCCTTCCTTTTGGCCAACTTTCTCTTACATTCATTTTCCTTCTGCCTCTACATCACAATACCAAGCTATGTGGCTTTGGATGAAAACTGGATAAATTATAGGATAAATAAGCCATCAAGTTTTTTTTTCCCAAACCCTCTTCCTCCTCCTCCTCCTCCTCTTCTTTGTAGTTCAGCTTTTTGCATGACCATGCTGGCTGGGAATAATGGGTGCTGCAGTTCCAACACATCTGGAAGGCACCAAATTATGGAAGATTAATGTAATCCATAAGAGAGACAACATGAAAGTTGATTAATGTTCCATGCCAGTTGTTAAATGTTAAGTAGTGAAAAGTGGATAAAATATCCAATGATGGGTGCATTACTGTTTACAGATGGTAGAAGAACAGGATAAGCATGCAGGGATGTAATAATCTCCCCTCCCCCAGTTGCATTAATAACACAAATTAAGCACAGGAGAAGGAGGTTTTCAGTGATTAACATATTTTTCAATTAGTACAAATTCTGTATCTTTAACATTCCATTTTTTAGGTTTTAATTATCTGTTTAGGAAATAGAATCAGAATTTCCAGTTGTAAGCAAAATATGTGTGCATATCCTCTTTTAAGAAATCAAAGTAAATCAATTTTGAAGCCATTATAAACATTAATTTTGTTCCATTAAAATACCCAATAGATGAGGAAACTAATCCTTTCTGAAGGCGGCATGGTGGTGGTATTAAATCAAAAGCAAAATATCAAAGTTAAAAATGAGACATACATTAACTTAATTTAAAAATACATTTAAGGGATTTTTAAATGGAATGGATGGAATGAGCATTATCCCTTCTTGTGCTTTTCCAGTGTAGCTTCAGATGATTTTGATTTCATACATCCTGAAATTTGTAAAACTAAATACCATATGATTTAATAGTATCTCATATATAAACTATACATACTATATGTGTGTATATGGTGTGTGTGTGTGTGTGATTTGTTTATATTTTCCTGCTTCTCTCAGTTGGATCGAGGCAGGATTACAGTTTGCTAAAACACATACATCAGTAATAAAATACATATAAAAATGCATCAATAAAAATACAATTAATCTTAAAAGCTAACTCATCGTCAAGTGGTAATGCAGTAGATTCATAGAATGTTCTGAAGGTGTCTCTTACACAACGTCAGGCGGGTAAGCTCGCCGGAAGAAATCTGTCTTAAGTGCCCTCTTAAACGCCTCCAAGGAGGTAATAAGACGGATCTTTTCTGGAAGAGTGTTCCACAATTTTGGAGCAGCTGCTGTGAAGGCTCTCTGGGAAGTCGATATGAGCCTAGTTGATTGATGTTCTAACACATTCTTCCCAGTTATTCTGAGAGTGCAGGGGGGATTGTGTAGGGAGGAGCATTCCTACAAGTAACTCGGGCCCAAGCCATGTAGGGCTTTAAAGGTAATAACCAGCACCGTGTATTGCACCCGGAAGCTAATCGGCAGCCAGTGAAGAGATTTTAGTACAGGTGTTATATGGTCAAACCTGGACAAAGCAGTGACCAATTATAGATTGCTATAAAGATATAGATGTTCACCGTGTTTGTCAGTATAGAAATAAAGAGGAGCCCATTTGGCAACTCAAAGAATGAGTGGTTCCAGTTTAATTCCAGTGAATTGTGACAGGCATCCCTTTCCTTCCCACTCCTTTCCCTTCATAATGGCTCACAATAAATTGAGGTATTTACCACAAGCCAAGACAGAGCAAATTTAACCAATCCAAATTGACAAAGCTCCACCATGCTAATGTCTTCAAGCATTCATATGTGACCAAAAATGGCCCTTCAGCCCTTCTTCCCTATCTTCTTCCCTACCAGTGAACCTGGTTCATTTCAGCCCAGTATGTACTGGAACAGGGCAGCCTGGATTATCTTGTCCACAGACCTTTCCTGACCCTCCTTCATTGGAAAGCCCTCCATTCTGAAGCGGGATGGCTGACCACACATGCATCCCACTGAGCTGCCTGCTCCTTCTGCCACCACCATGGGTCACTTCACTCTGAGGTCAGAGCAAGGCACCTGGCTGGGCACCTCATT
This sequence comes from Sceloporus undulatus, assembly GCF_019175285.1. NCBI lineage: Eukaryota > Metazoa > Chordata > Lepidosauria > Squamata > Phrynosomatidae > Sceloporus > Sceloporus undulatus. Next base: position 25,542,261 of record NC_056527.1, on the reverse strand, counting down.
CTAATTTCAGCAGCAGCAGACATACCAGGTGGCTCAGCAGGATTTGTTTCAAACAACTGCCCGACTTTAGAAGGGAGGGCTCTAGATCTTCCTCAAAGATCCTGAGCAAGCTGGAATTTTTAAAAAAAAAAACGCATGGTAATAAGGGTAAAAGGGTTTTGTTCACACCATAACCACATTACATCCTCTAGTCTCCACACTGAGGGAACAGGAGTAGACAGTTGTATTAGTGGCATCAATGACCAAAACCAGGCTACATGAAAGTGTCTATTTTGAAGACATTTCCAATCTCTTCCTGTGAAGATTTAAATGAAATTTATTTATTATGCATTTGTTACATTTATTGTCTGTGACATTTATTGTCAAGATTATGTACATGGTCCTCTTCCTCCATTTTAATCTTCACAACAATCCTGTGAGGTTGATAACACTCAGCCTTTCCTAACCTGGTGTCTTCCAGATGTGTTTGGCAGTAGATCCTGTCATCCCCAACCATGGGGGCTAGCTGAGGTTTATGGTGGTTGTAGTCCATAAAAGGACAAGTGGTTGGAGAAGACTGGTATACAGTATTGTAGATGTCTACAACCTAATCCTTTGCTCTCTCTCTTTTTTTAAACTTGAAAACCCCTTTCAAGTTAAATATGGCCAGAAATGCTTAGGATTGCTGCTTCAGTCTTCATTTGTATGCTTTCTTCATAAGTATGCCTCCTTTATCTGTTGCTGAGCCTCATCTGCTGTGCAGAACCGTTTTCAGCATTAGTACTAAGAAATTATTCCATGTTGAGAAAGGCAAGGATACTTATGGTAAAAGTGCTGGATCATTTATTGAACTGAACAGTCTCTAATATTCCTTATATTATTGATTTTCTTTTTTTGGTGTTGTTCTTTGCAGAGAGTAAATCTGTCCTTCGATTTCCCATTTTATGGCCATTTCCTTCGTGAAATTACTGTGGCAACTGGTGGTAAGTGGCTTTCTACCCATTCACATTGAATATGTTTGACATGGGCTTCAGATGTTTAAAGCTGTATATTTTTGGATAACTATATATTTTAATCATAAGAGAAAAAGTAAAGTACAGTAGAGCTTCCATTATCCAATATTTGAGAAGCTAGACTGCCCATTCTTTCATGTTCCATCTTCTGGGCATGCAAACTTTTTACATTCATCACCGACTGAATATTTTGATTTACTACACATTTTGAATGACAGTTTTATTTTAAAAATCTTATATCTCACCATTCACTTTCTCTCATGAATAGCAGTTCCCTAAGTAGTTTACAAATACTGCCATTACACTGCTTACTGGGTTATACATTTGTTATGATTGACTGATTAATTGGCTTCTGATGCATTTAGGAAACCACAATACATGTGACAAACCAAACAAGACACTAAAATTGTCACTAGCTGATACATCTTTTAAAAGAAGTGAATAACAGATGTCAGGATGCACAATGCTAGAACTACAATCATGAGGAGAAAAGTTTTAACTCTTTCCTCCCCTGATGAAAATCCCCCCTCCCTGGGTTGTTTATTATTGCTGATATGGAAATTGATTAATCTTTACCTTTCAGTACTAACAGCAGCTACAGGGAAGAAAAGTATTAGTCTATCTTCCCATCCCTTTCCCGTGTGTTGCAATTGGAGTAAAAACTGTTTCTGCCATTACCATTAAAAAAAAAAAACAGGATTGTGTATGGTTTGGCTTAGTCTGTGGAGGGATGTATTTTGCAGCAGCATCTTATCAGTCTCAACAACAAATGCTGTTCTCATAATGTTAAAAATAAAGTTACATCAACAGCTTTTTGCAAAGCAGGTATACCATACTCAAAGTGGATATGAGTTGGTCCCAGGTGCATTTTCCCACTAATGAATGTCCACACTAACAGAGTTAAAGCCACTTCTACAGTATCAGTCCAGAAAATTCATTGGTATATGTTACAAATCAATTAAATATACAATGCTGGCACTTTCCTTATATGACATTTTTTGTGAAGAAATAGGATGACAAAGAGGACTGAAAGTGGAGCTTTCTCATCTTGTTATTTGAAAAAGGAGTGGGCCTTCTAGAAAAGGCAATGGCCAAGAAACAGACACCAATGAGGATTATGTTATAATAGGTATGTTTTCTTACATGGGAAGCTTAGTAGCCAGGAGAAAGATAGCCATAGAGATGAGGGAGAACAACAACAACAGACAGACAGTAGCTGAGACTGCTTACTTTTTCCAGGACTTGACAAGCTATGAGATAGATTACAGTCACCAACCAAATGTACCAAGATAAACAAGCATCCTGTGCAATTTGTGTTCTTTTTCCTACAAGGAAAGAGATTCTTTGAGGAAAAAGTAAGCTGTACAAATGAGAAGTGCATATGCCAGTTTCTTTCTGTAATTCCTGATTTGGACAAATCATAGTTTATTATTATATCAAAATATGAATGCACTATGTTTGTTTGCCTGACAGCCAACATCAAAAACCTCTTCAGATCTACGTAGTCTTGTAGCGTCTAGACAGCCTAAAGAGTATATATTGCATAGGCCTTTGTAGACTGCAACCTACCACTTCAAATGGGCACATTCCACAAAAATGTATGCCAAGTAAAGCTTGTTAGTCTTTTAGGTGCTACAATACTCCTTATTGTTTGCTACAACAAACTATATAGCTGCTGCTCCAGAAACCTTTTCAAACTATGATATCCAATTCTGGCTTGGAGTTAAACATTGTTGTTGTTGTTGATGTAATCATTTTTCCTAATTCAGATGCAGATGCAAATTGTGGTTTGGATAATCCAAGTGATATAGGAGAGAACTGGTTTATTAGGAAGGATTTGTCATCTAACTCTTAGTTATGTGTGAAGCGACGATTGTCTTTTACTTGAGGGTTGGAATTTCTCCACATGATCATGGCAAGAGAGATTCTGTTCCTTAGAGAAATTCTAGTTTCTTATGTTCTATGTTTCTTATTAAAACCTATGGAGCAAAATTTAAAGCAAGGAATATATTTATTTTGTTGAATATATATTGTTGTTGTTACTGTTTGTCTTCAAGTGATTTCTGACTTATGGCAACCCTAAAACAAACATGGCAACCCTAAGATGAATCTATCATAGGTTTTTCATGGAAAGATTTTCTCAGAGAGGGTTTGCCTTCACTTCCCTCTGAGGTGGAGAGGGTATAACTTGCCCAAGGTCATCCAGTGGGTTTTTATGCCTGAGCAGGGAGTTGAACCCTGGTCCCCAGAGTCATAGTCCAGCATTCAAACCGGTACAGTGCATTGGCTCTCTCAAATATATTTATAAATTAATAAAACAATGTCGGTTGCTTTCAAATGCCACTAGCCAATGGTTTGTGGTACAGCACATGTTTTTCTCCTATCCTTCTTGTCATCTCAGAGCCCGTAACATAACATTTTTTTAAAAAAAAATAAAGTTTTAATTTTATTTTATTTATATTCTGTGTTTCTCCCAGTATGGCACCTAAGGTGGTTTTCATATGGCAGCATGAGGCAACACCATGAGAAAACAACATGAATCTGACTAGAAACATGTGATATACTCTTCCTCTTCTTTCACGTCCCCATTAGAGAAATCATTACAAGGTTGCTGTTGCACAATAAAAGTAATGAAGTTGTCCCTAATTATGTTAAAGCTTTGATTTGTTCTTGTGCCGTCTTTTTAGAAAAAGGAACCATTTGCAAAAAAACCTATTTATTTGCAACTACAGTAGTTTCATCCAAATTCTTGGAACGAGGTGTTAATAGATTATGATTTTTGACCCCCCAATTAATGAAATAGAGAGAGAAATCAAATGGGATGATTTGGACAATTAGAGTATCCTTGCTCTCAAATCATGTCTTACCAAGGTTACTTGCTTCATGGCTGTGAAGTAAATCAGATTGTACTGCCATTATTAGCATAATTAATCAAATCATGTTCTTCTATAGGTAGGTATCTGTCATACGGGATTCCTGTGCATGCTAATTCTGATACTTGGAAAACCACTAGAGACTTTCAAGCTCTCTGATAATAGAAAGGTTTCTTGACAGGCTGTTTTAGAGGTTTTCACTTAGGAGACAACAGCAGCATTGGCAATGGACTTAAATGTCAGGTTGGGGCGAAGATTGGCATTCTGAGAAAGAAATGGAAGTGACACTAGCATAGCAGACTAAAGTATAAGGAATTTGTGTGATCTCTAAATAATACTAGGTAAGGTTGTATTGAGCTATAAAATCAATCTTTCATTGGACTGGGATGGTAATTTTCCAAGGTAAAAGGCTAGAAAATCTGGATAGTTGTTTGGATTTGTTAGATAGTTTAGCTGGTTATTTTCTGAAGATATATAAAGATTTAATTTTATTCTTTTAGAGCTATTTTCACCTGATTTGATATGTTCGGTGGATTAGTCATGGATTTTAGTCAACTAATTTATTCATTCTATAATACTGTATTTTGAAGGCTTAAATAGATTGGTTTGTGAGATGTCTTTATTATTTATATCTTTATTTATTTATTTTGTTATATTATTTTATTTGTTTATTTATTTTATGTCCCAGGTTGTTCTAATATGACATAATAAAATATCCAAAAATCAAAGCAACAGAGTGATGTCAGAAGTAGTCAGTTCATTTCTGCTTCTTAAGTTGATTTGTTTGAAAACCTGTTGGATGGATATATTTTTAACTTCAGCATATTAAATTATCTCAGACATGAAAATCACGCCAGTGACATGATTCAATCAAGGGAAAAGGCATTATTATTATTATTATTATTATTATTATTATTATTATTATTATTATTATT
>NC_056527.1:25534328-25537451 GCF_019175285.1 Sceloporus undulatus | reverse complement strand
TCCTTAGGTGATTTTGGTTCTCACCAAGATCATTATTTAAAGGTGCTTAAATATAGGGGTGCTTGGAGGAAGTGAAGCTCTGGGAAAGTAGCAGCTCATATACATACTTCTACCCAACAGCCTTTGCTAAAGTTGTTGTGAGCAAAAAAGCAGCTGGCATAGGAGAGACAACAAGTTTTTGAGCCAACAGCATGCAGTCTAGTTATGTCCTATATAAATATTACAGGGAGGATGGGGAGAAAATTAATTGGGCAGAAATTAATAAAATCATATTCAATAGGAACTTAGGCCACAAAAAACCAAATGCACATTTATAGGATGGAGGAATACATGGCTCAGCAATACAACATAAGAATAAACTTGCAATTATTTTTTATCTTAAATTGAACAGGAGTCATCAGTGTCATGCTGCAGCAAAGAAGCGGAATGCTATTTTAGTCTGCTTTAATAGATGCATAGTTTTCAAGTCAAGGGAGGTAATAGTGCCACTATATTCTGTGCTGGACAAGCCTCTTCTGGAGTATTGCATTCACTTTTGAGCTATTCATTTTAAGAAAGGTATAGACCTATCAGACCAGATTCAGAGACAGGCAATGAGATTAAGTGTTATGGAGAACAAAACATATGAGGAAAGATTGAAGGAGCTGGGCACATTCATCTTGGTGAAGAGAAGACTCGGGAGGAGGAAGGTTAACATGACTGCACTCTTTAAATACCTTTAAAATACCAAGTGTTTCAACAATGGAACAAATTGCCTGGATAGGATAATAGAAAGAAAGGTAGAAAACTAAAATTTGGTGAATTTAGTTGTTATTATACATGTGACTATGGCCTAAATACAGTAGGTCTATTTGAGTTGAGATAAGCAATTGGATTTATACTAATATTCCAAAGCAAAATGCATACTTTGTCTCTAATGACACACATACATGTAGCAGCAGGCCTCACTTAGAAGATACATTTCCTCTTTTCAGAGGAGGAAATGTTTCTTCTCACCTCAACAATGCAATATGAGTACAGTCAAACCTCAGGTTTTGTGGGTTTAACTTGTGCAGATTTGATTATTCACGAGTGTACCATCAATAATTAAATGAGGATTTTTTGGAGTTTTGCACCCTACTGCAGAAAATCACAGATGGTTCATGTAAACTAGAAAATGTAAAAAAAAATTAAAATAAGTCATAATGCATAAAACAACATCTAGTATCTCTGCTTCCCATTCTACTCCTGGAGCCTTGCCTGGTGCTGGTCACCCTGTCACATCCACTTTCCTCCTCTCTAACCACATCCAAGACTACTAAGGTCTGCGTGCCCTGCAATAGTGGGATGGAAGCAACATTTTACTTCAGTACTTTAGCCCATAGAGATAGGAAAATAGACTGTGTTGAGATCTGGGAGGTGAGAGACTTTCACAGTGATCCTGCACCCCTAAACCCTGACAATGTGGAGGGCCAACTGTACTTTAAAAAAAAAAGGAGTTAAATTGGATGCCCATTGAGAATTGGCAGCATTGTTTGGCTTAATGTTTTAATCATTAAATCTGCTTAATGAATTCAATATTACAGCCCACATTCTTTTATTATTTTGTTATGCAGATAAGTGTTTTTTCTGTGACATCCCCTACCTATCTCTTTGAAACAGGGAAAAAAATGTTACAGTACTGGTAATCATAGCTGGCATATTCTTTTCCCATCATATGTGCAGAGAGTACCTTTTGGTGGTGGAGCACATTGCACTCTGGAGACAATCAGAAGCATTTGCAAACTTGAAATAAGCTGTCAGAATGAATAGGGTGCTTACTTAGTTTCTGTTTCATTCTTGGCCATTTTTTAGTCTGCATAAATATTAAAGGTCACATGCACTTAAAAGAGGCTCTTTGCATTTACTGCTTGTTTCAGAACTGGGATGAAAGCTGGCCTTTCAACAAAAACAGATTTGCAGATAAATAATAATAAATAAAATATTTATTTATAGCCCGCCTTTCCGTAGATCAAGGCGGGTTACAACAATATCAGTTACAGGATAAAAACACGATAAACAGCAAATATACATTAAAATCACAATACAATTCACAATATCACAATATAACAATATCCAGCTAGCATAGGATGTTCAACAGCAAAAATAATGTTGTTGTTTTTCCCAAGAATAATATGTAGATGCCTATGTCACAATGGCTTCCACAACAGAAACATTTGCAGAGTTATTTCATTAGCAGAAGGAGTTGACTTACTGATCTTTATTTGGAAATATACACATAATCTAAGATCCTACTACATACCTGTGTATAAATCTACATACAGCTACATGGTGGTTGTACTGGTGATTACAGGGACCATACTACTCCCCCATTACAACAGTTTGTTGGCTATTACTTTGCTTATGGGCACAATTCAAAATGCTGGTTATGACCTAGAAAGTCCTATATGGCTCAGGTCCAGGCTATCTGGCAGGCTGTATGTCCCTGTATGAGCCTTTCCAGGTCCTGAGGTCATAACAAAAAACCTTTCTGTCTCAGCCCAACCACTATCACAACCACAGTGGATGGGGACAGAAGATAGAGTCTTCTTGGTGACTGAACCCAGTGGCATCACTAAGGGCATGTAGGTTGCATTGGGTGACACCTCAGAGGGATGGTGGTACCTCGAGGGAGGGGGCTGCTTTCCAAGTCTGGTCTGGTGTGGTGGCTGCAGCCACATGGGACTCTGAATACCTGGGAGGTGGTGGACACCAAACTTAGCGATGCCATTGACTGCACCTAGACTCTGTAAGTCCCTTTCTGAGCAAGGCTAGAATAACCCCTTCTCTGTCATCCTTTGATCACCATGCAAAGACATTTTTATTCTGGCAGGCTTTTAAAATAGAAAAGTTTAAAATAACGGAGTGAGGGTGCTGTATTGCTTTAAACAGAACTGTTTAATAGCTTTCTATCTTTTAATTGAATTTTGTCATTTTAAGTGTAAGTTTTTATTGCTTTAATACTGTGATTAGTTTAATTCCATTTTAATGTTCACTTTTTGTATGTTTTTAGCAAATGGTAAGCCATGAATTTTGGAAGAAAAGTGGGAAGAGAATGATGATGATGATGATGATGATGATGATGATGATGATGATGATGATGAT
>NC_056527.1:25528424-25534318 GCF_019175285.1 Sceloporus undulatus | reverse complement strand
ATCCTTCTGTGGAATAGTAATGTTGTACAACTGGTGTATATCTGCCAGTGTGTCAGCTTATTTCTTCATTTTGCAGTGGGGAATGCACAGTGACTATTCCTGCAATCCCAGCGAATAAAGTGGTACATTTAAGACACTGTCAAATAGTTGGATACTACTCAGAATACACAACTGCATGGCTGAAACCATCTTAATTAGTCTCAACTAAAATAAACCAGTTGAATCAATTGTTGAATGTTGAGTCAACAGGTAGGGAAATCAAAATGATTCAGCGCTTGGAAACAATTGGGGACTAGCCATATGCAGCTGTGAATTGAATCCAGCTATTTCTCCTAAAAAGTATACAACCAAATGTATAGATGAATTTATGCATATGTATGACATCAGCACAGTTTGGGTCATAGTGACTTTAACAGAAAACAATCCACGTATTCCTTTTCTCTTGTTTCTGTTAATATAGCCTCTCATTTTGCCAAGTAGTAGCTTCTGGTAACCCCAGTTTATAAGACAAATTTCCTTATGCAAGTCTTTTTTAAAAAATGCATCTCACGTTGGGATCTTCCACTAAAGATCCTCAGTTCCATTCATCCAGTGCAATAACACTGTTTTTATTGCAATAACACTGTTATTGTTGTAACGCCAAAAATAATATCATTCAAAACATTTCATCAGCATTATCTCAGGTGTTCTGATGTCATCCCTGTTTGATGACATCCCTAGTGTTAAAAATCTGAGGTGTAGCAGCTTGCTTAATCAGCTTGTACTGTACTTGTAATTGACCTTTGAACAGGAGGCTTGCCATAAAAACATGGGGTGTTCCTTTGGGGGGGACCCCTCTTCAGACTCTATCTATCTATCTATCTATCTATCTATCTATCTATCTATCTACTATCTATCTATCTATCTGCCACCTTTCTCCCACCATGGCAAAATCTATATTTTGTGACAGAATGTATAAGTACGCTCCTCCAGCCAACAGGAAAAGGAGGAAACTAATAAAAAGATTCTACCCATGTTGCAGGCTGAGCAGAGACATTCTAAAGAGATACTGAATAAAGAAATCTCATTATAATGGCTGAGAAATATCCATGGAAATCTTCCTAATGTCCTAAGTAGTCCAAAAGGAATGGTTTCTGTTTGTATAAGTGATCAATATAAAAGTGGTTTTGGAATACCATGCCCACCTCTGGATCCATCACCAAAATATTCAGAAAGTTTAGTATCCCCTCCTCTCTATATTTTGTGAAGTTTCCATAGTAACACAGCTGAAAATTGACAGATGAATCATGGTGTGATCCAAATCTGCCTTGCCTGTTAGGTAAAGATTAAAGCAGAATGGAGAAAAAACACTACAGCTATCAGTGTTCAGCAGGTACATTGTGCAATGCACTGAACTTACTTCACAGATAAGTTGAACTGAAATGACTAGGAAATCCCCCTGCAGCTGTTCATGCTCTGGTTTTCCCAACTGTATTATTTAGCTAAAATTGTTGTGCCCTGTAGAAGGGAGTTGGCAATAATCTGTTTGCAGCCTGTGCACAGAATATGATAACTTTGTGTAAATTCCATTGCAAGAGAGATTGAATTTGGTGACTTCTCTGAGACTGCAGTTCCATATATTCACTTGCCAGGATACAGATCAAGACAGTATCCTGCCTGAGGTAATGGACAAAATGGTACCCCAACATTCCATGTATAGAAACTGGCTGGACAGACAACTTGTAATGTCGCCACACTGGCAGTGGAATAGTATCCTCCACAGGTTAATTTACTACCAACAGTGGTCTAGTACACTTTCCCACTGCTTCTCACGTGTTCAGTTCAATGGAATTGCACAAGTAGGACAGGAAAGCAGCAGTTATCTTCCTCTGATGTTCACTGGCAACTGGTATCCAGAGGCATGGTGTTTCTGGTTATCAAGGGAGTATATAGCTCATTTCTTTTCAAAGATTCTCATGTTTGTGGCCATCACCACATCTTTTTAGTTTGTGCTGTGTGAGGAAACTTTTGTTTATCCTGAAATTAATTGATCCATTCATCCTGAAATGAACTGATCCAAACACTAGATTTCATTGGATTTATGTTGAGTCACAGAATTTTATTTTTGCTTCCCTCCATTCATGCCCTCCACCATTTATTTACTCAGTCACTCCCATAGCATAGTACTGTACAATGACAAACAATTCAGCTCCATCACCAAAGTTTAGGCAGATCTGAATCTGGGTAGTGCCCAGAATTACAGATCACTTGGTAAGTCCATATCTGCTCCTTTGAGTTCTGGGTTGATAGGTGGGATCATAAAGTTGGAAGAGACCACAAGTGCCATCCAATCCAACCCACTGCTTTCTATGGGAGGATGAATGGATGGAAGGATGAGTGGAAGAGAATGAAATATTTATTTTAAAATATTTATGCTTTGCCTTGCTGTTTGTCAGGATCCAGCAAAAACATTATCAGACATTCTATATGTCTGTCCAAACAACATAGCTTATCGTTTGAATTACAAATTCCAGCCCTCACTAAATTTGAACATTGTAAACATAGTTGCATTTAAGAAAGTACAGAGCCAGTGTGGTGTAGTGATTTCAGTGCTGGACTACAGTGCTGGAGATCAAGGTTTGAACCCACTCAGGTCCAAAACACATTGCAGAAATAATCTAATTTGAGACCGCTTTAACTGCCCTGGCTCAATGCTAGGGAATTCTGGGAACTGTAGTTTTGTGAGACATTTAGTTTTCTCTGAAAGATCTCTGCTACCACAATAAACTGCAATTCCCAGGATTCCCTAACACTGAGCCAGAGTAGTTAAAGCAGTCTCAAACCAGATTATTTCTGCAGTGTGTTTTGAACTTTTGTTAAAAGTTCTCAATCTATACTACTGAAAATTATTTTGAAATTCAGAAGCACCATATCATCTCTTGGCCAGCAGACATTCACTGGATTTAAAATACCCAGACCAACCAACCAACAAATCTGCTTATTGAAAAGGGTTGTTTTGTACCTTCTGGATAAAGCTAAGGCCTTTTAAGTTTGTTTAATCTAATTTTTTTTCCACAAAAATATTCCACATCTGAGGTCTTGTTTGCTGAGACGCTGCTTGTGCAAAAATAGCAGAGGTTACTGAACGTTAAATTAAAATAACAGGGTAGGTAATATCAGGTAGCACACACTTTCTCTAATTAACATGTAGGCTTGGCTGAGAAAATAACATGTCTCCCTGTTTGAAGTTCAATTTTAAACAAACTAAAACCACAGGAGAAGCCTAATTAAAACAAGAAGCTTGTTTAGATGCCTAATGAAGGTCAGCACAAGACCAAGGGAGAGGGAAATAAATGTTCTTTTATAAATTACATTTATTTATTTATTTATTTATTTGCTGCAGTGGGAACCTTTTGTTTACCCCCTTGGTGTATCAATGAAATGAAATAAAATGTTTAATTCTTTAAATTTGTCAAACTTTGTTCTTTATTATTCAGTAAAGAAAGCTCAAAAATGGTGAAGCAAGAATGGTCCTATATGCCTTTGCTTGAGATAAATGAAACAGCAAAGAGGAAAATCTATTAATCTGTTAGGAGAGGAGGCAGTTGTTGCCCATCTGGCGTTGCTTCCCCCCCCCCCGTTCAGTTCACAGATTAAAAAGAAGAGACTGGCTTTAGCACTTATGCAACAGGGCTGGGAATGCTTTAACTTGAAAAATGCAGAGGATGTGAGAATGCAGGAATCCAAGTATAAAGCAGATTGCATGCAGAAGGTCACTCAGAAGTAGCATTCTTAATGCAGCAGCTGTTTCAGCCTTTCACAGCTTCTTATATAATATGTAATGTATTCATTTGCCAGCCAAATATTGGAGTTTATCACACGGGAGGAAATTGGAAGTTTAAAATGGTAAGAACCTGTTATTAACGCACAATTGCACAAATGGTTTTCACACCCAAAGCGCTGTTATTCCATGCAGAATCTGAGATCAATCTTTACTTGCTCACAAATGTTCAAATGGTTTTCATATCATGGGAACCAAATGTGCTTCTATCCCGATAATGATAAAAGCATGCACATCCCAAAAAGTGATCAAATGCGCAAATGATTTTCACATGTAGACCGTGACAAATGTCTCTCTGTGTGTGTGTGCCTACCTTCCCTTAGCAGCTGTTCTTTTAAAAGCCCCTGCTATGGGGGCTGAAGCTGGAGACAGACAGACATACACATACACAGGAAAGAGCGAGGGGGAAATCAGCCTTTTCTCTCTCTTGCTTGCTCTGTCCCTGCCTTTGCCTCAGTAGCTATTTCTTTAAGAGCTCTGGCTCGGAGGGAAGAATGAAGTGATCCCCAAACTGTGCCCTTTAAGAGATTTCGGACTTCAGCTCCCAGAAGCCTCAGTCATGTTGTCCAATAGCTTGGGATTCTGGGAGCTGAAGTACATAGTCCTTTAAAGGGGACAGTTTGGGGAACGCTGCGTCTGAAGCAGGAGACACACACACACACACACAGAGGAGGGCACTGGGACTCAGACAAACATCTGGAGGCAAGCATTCATTCACACACACACCCTCTTTCTGCCCTTGCATCAAATGTTTGTTTTAAGAGCTCTGGCTACGGAGAAGGGTAGGTACTTATTTTACTTATTCTGCAGCACTGGAAGTAAACTCACCCCAAGAACCATGGGAAATCTGGTAACAAACACAAAAACAGGTAAAATCCCATGAATAAACCTCAAGTAGTAGCTTTCACACTACAGCAATTACCAAAAAGAAGAATTTGTGAATGAAATGTAAATGAATTTCCAATATTTTCCCAAAAGTGCTTATTTCCTGGTTAATGTCACTTTCTTGTTGGATTCTAAGCAGTTTGAGCGCAATGTCATGTGAAAACCATTTGCTCAATTGTGCGGAATACACTGGATAACTGCAAGTTCTGAGCCTTTTAAATTTCCAGGTTTCCCAGTGTGATAAACTCCATTGAGTATGTACTGGATACAGAAATATAGAAAAGAGAAAAGTGAATCCTGGCATTAAAAAAAAAACCCAAGATCAATTTCAGATGTGAAGTCAAAGGCTTTCATGGCCAGCATCCATAGTTTTTTGTGGGTTTTTCAGATGCTGACGAAATGTCAGGAATAAACTCTTCTAGAACATGGCCTCATAGCCCGAAAAACCCACAAAAAACTAATTTCAGATGTGTTGTCAGAATCCATTAAGTGGACTTGAATAAAGAATAGTGGCTAAACAGGTAGACATTTATTGACCTGCATACTTCCTGTATTGTCTACAGATACACTAGACCCAGGCTGTTTACATCCTTAAATATCATAGTAACCAAGAAGGCTAAATACTGAGTTAATGTGTTAAGGAGTAAAACCAGTTAACAAATTGGAGCAGGAGAGGAAGAAGACACCAATGACACTAGCTGCCTTATCCCCAATGAATAGGTTTTGGGTATGGGATCTCTTTCCAGGACAGTTTTCGTCTGTGTTGATAAAGGAAACAAATCTGTGTACATGCACTTATCTGTTCTCCCCAAAGTTAAGAGTAGGGTCATGTGTGGGCCAGAGTTGTTCATAGTGCCTGCAGGGTAGATGAGGTAGACATGGTGCTGCAGATATCCAATGGTACAAATGTTTCTATTTGGGCTATAAAACCATCTTTAATGCCTATACCAATCCCAGTTTGAAAGCACCAAATTAAATAATCTTGGGAGGGTGGGAAGCAAGGAATAGCCGAGTGGGAGTAGTAACTGAAAAATGAAAAGAAAAATCTCTGCTGAGGGAAATCTTTTGCTGCTGTGCTGTGAACATTGAGTAGTTTCTTGGTATTAATAGTGAACATTAAGGAGAGACAGTACACTGGAGTAAAACATTTGTCTCCTTGATTGTTTTGTGGGAAGAGAACAAACACCAC
>NC_056527.1:25438631-25528414 GCF_019175285.1 Sceloporus undulatus | reverse complement strand
AGATCTTTTAAACTGTTCTGTTTACCTTATCATATGTCTCTGCTCTCATTCTCAGCCTGTCTTGTTCACTTCACCAGGTGTCCTTTTTTCAAAAAAAAGAAAAAGAAAAAAGAAAGCCATCATTCTCATGTCAGGCCTCGGTGTGGCTTGGTAGTAAGTTGACAAACATACTGACTGTTTAAGACTTTGCTGGTTGGCTTTATAAACTGAGAATAGAGAGTTATGACCTGAACTTTATTGATTTTCATTTAAGTATAGTGCACAGAAAATTATGTTATGGGTGCAGTAATTCCAGACAAGGAAGCTGTGGGTTCTTTCTCCACTCTATGAAAATAGATAGGAGAATGCCTTAGGAAAGTGTGTCCCAAGATGCCAGAAAGAGTTCTTTCTTTCTATTTTACTTTTTATAACCAGATTGTGCTGGGTTTTAAGAGCCTTCCCCTCCTGCACCTGTGAAAACAATGCCATACCAAATATTCCAGATCTTGTGGGAAGTCAGCTTCAATTTTGCTTGTAGCCTACATTGGAACAGCAAGATATGGTAATGCTACAAACCAGCAGTCTGGAAGCAGACCATATAGTATCTGGATGCTTGCATTTGAGACATGGTGGGCAATGCCAGTAGATCCAGGGGCCAATTTCCAGTCCTCTAGGGGATTCATACACTGTCAAAAATGCCTCCAAATTTAGGTGGGGATAGGCTGGAAATGGTGAGAGGTTGACTTCTGGTTGTTGTTGTTTTTGTAAAAAAATAAATAAATAAATCAGAATTTCTTCTATGCAAAACAGCACAAGAAACTCCCCTGACCTATTTAAATGGTGAATCACTACTCCTGAAAGTTTCCAGGAATGCATTCACACTTGCAGAAAATGCAGGATGATTCCTTCCTGAATCTTCGTTCACAAAGAAAAGCCAGAGACTTCTTGAAGTGCCATGGGCCCATCCTGTGAAATCCTGGGATTTGTAATTTGGTTTGGTAACAGCATTTTTCACTGCATCCCCTAAATTATTTCCCCCTCAACAAATCATTGTGCTCAAAATTGCCCCCATTTGACATCTAGGGAACATGGAAAGCCTCAGGGTGACATTTTGCCCACTTCTGCATTAGAGTTAGCATGGTGCAGTGGCAGAGAGTGAAATACTGCATTGGAGGTCCACAGTAAATCTCTCTCCTGCCAGAAACTCACCATGCAACCTTAGGCATAGCATTTCCTCTCAGCCTGTCTACTTTTTAAATACATATAGAAGAGAAGGGAAATCTGTTAAAGTAAAACAAATAAATCTAGTTTACTTCATGTTAGTTATAAAATGAGTGGGAATTCAAAACAATGTGTTCTGATTTTTTAATGCATTTTTCTTTCTTTTGATGTTTCTATTGGGATAAAATATTCGAGCACTCTGGAACAACCTATATAGGGCATAGAATGGCATAGGGTCATCAAATAGCATCTGTCAAAGAGAAGAGTTACAAGCAGGAGGAGAGCAGCCCATTTTCAAATTTGCCTGAAATCTGACTGGTATGGTAATAATGTGGTGGTGGTGATGATGATGATGATGGTTGCCTTCAAGTCATTTCTGCCTTGTGTTAACCCTAACATGGGGATTTCTTGAAAGAATTAGTCCAGAGGGGGTTTGGCCTTGCCTTCCTCTGAGCGTGAGAGAGTGTCATTTGCCCAAGGTCACCCAATGGGTTTCAATGGCTGGACAGGGATTTGAACTCTGATCTCCCAGTATCCTAGTCCAACACTCAAACCACTATACCACACTAGCTCCCTGGTAATGATAGTATACATTAAAATGTTTGTGCCATTTTAGTGGAAAACTAACGTTACTGGAAGTAGAAGCCTGATTATGAGATAGAAAAATGGATAAGAATGAACATTATAAAGAATGATTCTGTTATGAAAATAAATGAAAAGTAAATGAATGAATGAGGCAACAAATGAAACTTTAAATAATGAAAAGAAATGGAGGGTTAGATGAGAAAATAATTTCATATTCCTGGAATGAAAAATAGATCTATGTTATATCTCCTAGTGTTTCCAGGTGCATCCACATGAAAAGATTTCTACAGAGGGGTTTTTTTTTCCTTCTGCCTGATATGATGAGCTAAAAACTTGTTTTTCTGTTTTAAAAAATTGGAGGGGATTTTCTCACTAACTGCATGAGCTAGTATACCATTTGATTTGTACTTTTGACTTTGATTTTGAGTCCTAGGCAGTTGTAAATACAGACAGAAGTTAGTTTGCAATACAAATTAGTGTGTGTGTGTGTGTGTGTGTGTGTGTGTGTGTGTGTGTTTTACATTTGACAGACTTATTTTCAAAAATAAGTAGCAGTATCAAATGGCTAAACTCTGGAGTTTGGGAGGTTTGTTGAGAGGAAAGGATGATTTTAACATACAATAAACCTCTGGCGACTTCTATTTCCTGACACAGAATTTTTAGATACAGAAGATGTTTGGGAGATGTGTTGTGTAACAACAGCCATCCGAATAACAATTTATGCATACATAGGTTCAGAAAATCACACTCTGTGTGTAGCTTTTCACGCTGAGGGAAGCAATATGATAATAGTTGTAAGCTGGCAGCTTCTTATATTGAGGACTCCTGTAGCTGAAGTGGCACATGGAGGCAATTTTTTTCCTTGAGCTTGGCTTTGCATGCTTCGTGAATTTAATTTTCAACAAATGCTTTGGGAAAAGAAAGGGCAGCACATTTAAAAAATGACTACTCAACAGTTCATACGAAACTGTAAGTATTGCTGTGCTAAAAACATTTTTAATCTCCTGAATGAAAGTTTTTCACTCTCAAATAAGAATTAACCACAGAGTGAATTTTCCCTTTTTAAATGGGATGACTATGGGATAATCATGTTTTCCACTGAGGGGTTGCCTGTGAGGTTCAAAAGGTCAGGCTCCCCCCTGGCCTCACATCCTCTAGTTTGAACAATGCAGACCAAAACCCCTGGAGCAGAATCGGACCCGATCCTGCCTGTGCAGACAGCCTGTGCAGAGGATCCTGTCTGATTCTCTGGTAAGATACCCCTAGTTTTGCATGGAATTTCTAAGAAACTTGGTTGTTCAGACAGCGCCACCACTCCTATGCTTCTTACCTTGCCAGTCTTCAATCCAACTGAAAAGACTCCAGTCTTGTGGGTGCAGCTAGGTGCCCCATTTCCACATCAGACAGAACAACTAGGAGGCTTCTCAGTTGGATCGATGGCTGGCAAGTTAAGAAGCAGCACACTCGTCCTGGGTCCAGGATCAGTGCAGGAACTGGTGTGTAAACACCCATCCATCCCCATGCTAATCCAGGGACCAACCCAGGTGATCACCAGACCCAGGAAAGCAAGGACTCAGCTCATGCTTTCCTGACCCATCTGCTCTGGCCCATCTGCTGGCTTTACATCTTGCTTAAGAAGCTAGCTAATTTTGAAACCATGGTTAGTGGCATTAGGGTTACTGGCAGGAAAAAGCGGCTTGAACCTGCTTTTTCTGAGAGCGGTTCAAAACCCACTGACTGCACAGGCCGCTCCCAAGGCGGCCTGAATGCACACAGCCCAACCACATAGTGCAGCATCAAGCCATGCTACTGGGTATTTTTTTTTTGTCGCCTCCCTACCATCCATGCACATTGTCACACAAACACACCACCAGCAATCATCTGCTCCCTAGATGTCATCCCCCTCCCCTTTGAATGGCCACACAGTTGCACCTGTGATCCTCCACCAGTACAGGGCATTGGGGTATCAGTAAAACACTGGCAAAGCACAATCATGGAGCTCCCCCCACATACCCCCTTAATCCCCCTTCACCCCATGCCCCCTCTTGGACTTTCTGGTTTGTGTATGTTGCAATTACATCCATTGGAGGTGTTACACTTTCACTTTTTTTGTATTGCTCCTCTGACCGCTTTGGTGCAGCAGCTCCATCCTTTTTTAATGCACACCTGCACCAATGCATTTATAAGCAGTTTTAGAGTTAGAATTAGGATAGATTGGTCCTTTAGAACCACTCTCGCATTGGGGTGCTTATATGCAGGGCCGAAAGTGCACATTTTCCAGGCTAAGTCTAAATGTTCTGGTTCTTTTTGTTTTGGTTTTTAGCCCCGGAATGTGGCTTTGATGCAGTTTTGCCTGGTTTGGAGGTGTGCATCATCTAAACACCTCGCTTCCAAAGTGGTTTAAAGCCACTTTATTTGGCCCGTGCATTTAACCTAATTATCAACATAGCTCTTAATGGCAAAGACTAGAGAAGAGAATTCCTTCTCTGAAGGAAGTTTTATGTGGATGGAGTGCATCAGAATGGCCTTCTGAAGCCTGCTAATCACATAACCATGGTTAAGAGATCAGCCCCGTTATGCAGAGACCCAAACTGAAAAAGGCATTCATATTCTTCATCAAATAAATGTTTTCTTTGCATGGAAAGCAAATGGGGCTTTGTGGCTATTGTGATATAGTGACATGCTATAATTACTCTGTGTTAACTCTAGCCATGAGTATATTGTAAACAACACTCTGACTAGGGGAAGTGGAAAGAGCCCTGCTTCTACCTTATAATTTCACATTGCTTACTTGGAAGGGATTATCATTGTGTTGCCACTGCTTGTAACTTACCATATGATTATATTGCCCACATTTGGCATGAGACTATGGAGAGTCACGTGGTATTTGGATAATGTAAAACACTGTTGAAATATGTCTCATTCATTCACTACTTTCTCAGATCATAATCTAATCTGCTTTTATTAAGAGCTATTTATAGGACAATATGTATTTTTCCCTATCGTGTCTTATATTGCATTACAACAACAACAACAACAATTTGTATCCTGCCTCTCCCTGTATTGGATCGAGGCAGGTAACAACAGACAAAAGAACAATAAAAATGCTACACAGCAAGTCACAAGTAAAAACATAGCAAAAAACATCCTAAAACTCCCTCCCACCCTAAAATAACATTAAAACAATTCCTAACAAAATGTTCCCAATAAAATCAATCACAATCACAGTCCAGTGGGAACGGCTGTGCAACTGGAGAGTAAACATTCCGAGGGGTCAGCTAGGGAAGGCCTGCCGGAAGAGATCTGTTTTTATTGCCTTCTTAAAGGCCTCTAAAGATGTTATGTGGCGGATCTCCTCCGGCAGGTCATTCCAGATTTTTGGAGCGGCAATAGAAAACGTCCTCTGGGAAGTCATTACCAATCTGGTTTTCTTAGACTGCAAGAAATTCTTCCCAGAGGACCTGAGAGTGCAGGAAGGATTGTATGGGAGGAGGCATTCCCTCAGATAAGCTGGACCCAAGCCATGTAAGGCTTTATAGGTAATGACCAAGACCTTATACTGAGTTAATACATTGTGTTAATACACGTGTGCTTGTGTATATTCTGAACACTTATAAGATTAGAAACTGTTCAGAAACTGAATTCTGACATTTAACTTACAAGGACTGTTGACTGTTTATCGATCCATTTCCTGTATTGCTATGTACTGTATATGTATTATCCTACTTCTGAGTATGTATTTTCCCTGGATAATGATTAACCTTCCATTTTGAAGCGAAGCCAAGCCCTCCCTTCAGTCCATCTGCCTTGGTCCAGGCCTTGGCGGTAGAGAGGAACTGCTGGACCTCTTACCCTTTCCCGTCACCACTCCCTTCTCCTTCTGTGTCATGTCTTTTTAGATTGTAAGCCTGAGGGCAGGGAACCGTCTAACTAAAAAGATTGCATGTACAGCGCTGTGTAAATTTACAGCGCTTCATAAATAAAGGTTAATAATAATAATAATAATAATAATAATGACTGGGAAGGTATCACCAACACAGTGTTGACTTTATAAAATTCTTTATACAAGCCACTTTGTCATTGCTAACTGCTCAGTCACCCCCTGCTCTCATTATTAACATTGTTGTTATAAAGAGAAAATTAAAATTACAATTTTCTGTAATGCAAAAAAAATAAAAAGGACCTTATAATTTGCTCTTTAATGCTTTTTAAGCATTTAATGGCAATTATAGAGCAAAAATGTAAGTAAGATTTTTAAAAAATTAAGGTAAAAACAACTTACCAATACTTTAGGGCAGAAACTTTCATGAACTATTAAGTTTATTTATTTATTTATTTATTGGATCTGTATCTCATCTTTCTCCCAAAATGGGGTTCAATTCGCTTCTGTCAGAGTGGGAGAACTAAAATAAGATGAGAAGCAGAGTTCCTTCCCTCCAAACCTTTTGAGGTGGCTATGGACTGACATTATGGATGGGACCACACTCCCTAAAGCAGTAATTCCCAAACTCTGGCCTTCCTCCCTTTAGGGTGGGAGGGAGTCCAGCTCCCATAATCCCAGACCATTGACCAATACAGCTGAGGCTTCTGGGACCTGAAGTCTAAAACATCTGGGGGACCAGACTTTGGGAATCACTGCTCTAAATTAGTGACTCCTCAAAGTGCCGGCTGAGTCTCACATCCTGGCTTCATCCACCACTGCTTCCCAGTTAGGATGAGTAAAGCAGACAAAAGTACATGCCCCTGTCAGGAGGAGTTATTTTCTGACTTTGCCCCCCCCATCCCAGTTGGAGCCATGAGTGACAGAGAAAGCAGTTTGGCCAGAGCTTATAGCTCCTCCATACACTGGTCACTGGAACAATTGCTTCACCTAACACTAGTCATCCCAATTGGGAGCATAATTTTAATAACTGGTCAGCCATCAGATAAATGCTGGGGGAAGCAAACTAGTTCCAGTACAGCATTACCAGTGACGATTGCATGTGGATGTCTCAAGGGTGTTTTGTAGGCATTTCTTGCCCTACACAAAAGTGTATGAAAGGAGTCCTAGTCTTCAGAAAGAAAGCAGACTATAACAGTCTATAAGCTGTTCAGGAGCAAAGCATTATAAAAGGGCGTGGGAGACTTTTTCATTCCTTCCTCAGTCTTGAGTCCCAAGCTCATTATTCTCTTGCTTAAAACACTCTTAGATTGTCTTGGGTATGTACAATCCTTGCTGTCTTTTTGTTTCCCAACTCACTAATCTTGGTGTAATTAGAAAGACTGTGGCACTCGTCCAGAGTGACATTGTTGAGTGCAAAATTACAGCCCTTTGGTAGAAGTGAAATCCAAATTAACATTCCTTGCTGGAGCAGCAAAGAAATAATAAACTGACTATGTATAAGTAATAATTATATGTTCACTTCCAGGATTATGACATCAGTATTTGTATGATGGTAAACTAACTTTCTTTCTTTCTTTCTTTCTTTCTTTCTTTCTTTCTTTACATACACACACATATGGTGTGTTTTTTTCCATCTAGGCATCAATGAATTTGTGTAGCATGATTCCCTGTGATTTTGTTTTCCTGGTGCTCTGCTTTGCGCATTTAGCTTGTTAGACATATAAGTTTCAACTGAGCTCCTCTGTGATTTGCCCTTGAGAAAAAAAAACATCATCCTCCTCAGGTTTTCTGCAACTGCAACTACTGAATGTGCGGATAAGAAATTGTTAAAGCAGGAAAGGGCTGCGTATTAAGAAGGATAAGAATTAGGCAGAAGGAGGCACCCTGCTAATGAAAAGCACACTTGCACTGAAATTACATTGAGTACATCAGCACAAACTCAAGCTGGCAAACCACCCATATGAGGAAGGTTACTATCGAGTGTTAACCTTTTAAAGAGAATTCTCTTCACAGACCCCCATTGTTTTGGAATGACTGGGTAAATGCCTGAGAATGAAACTATCCATCAGAAACTGCTGTCTTCCAATGGTACATACTGAGATGGTACAGATTATTGTAAAGCACCATTTATCAGCACAGTAGTAAATTTTTGTGGCTTTTGTCTTCTTTGGGTTTCAATTGTTTATGTCTTGAAACCTTTAGACTGGAAAGATTAATTTAAGCAAGTGACTTTGTGTTATTGTGCCTGTCCATTCTCAAGCTTAGTGGTCTCAAAGGAGATTGAATACAGTTGACCCTCCATATTCACGACTATTTTTCCATGGATTCAACGATCAATGGCTTGAAAATGTTCAAAAAATCTATACATTTCAAAAAAACAAACCTTGATTTTTGCCATTTTAATAAAGTGACATAATTTGTATTTAATGGAACCTGAGCATTCCTGGATTTTAATATCCACAGGGGGTCCTGGAGCCAAACCCCAGCAGATACCAAAAGCCCACTGTATTTCTCTTTAACATGATTTCACTATCTGGGATTTATATGCCTTTTTCTTATGCTGTATTCTCATCAAATTTTAAAACAGATTAAAAGTTAAAGTTAAAATTTTATTTGACCGTGTTTTTGTATTAATCTGCAATATAGATATGTGTGTGAGAGAGCTTTACAACTGTTTCAACGTATCTCATATATTGGGGAGGGGGCTAATTCACACTCTCCAAATTAATATGTGGATACAAACATGGCTATCCATTGGCATAGTTCTTGGCTTTAAAAAGATAGCAAAATGTGTTTAAAATGTATTTCTGGGGATACATTTTTAAAAGGTTTGATTACATACTTACAGATGTATTTTTTTATTCAAATTGATACAAAAAGAAGATGGACCATCTTATTAGCAACGCCTGTTGCTAATTCAGCTAGATTGTTCAATGGTAAATCAACATTTATATTGACCCATCTGAATCAGCGAGTTTACTATAGCTGAAACTAGCAATTGCATTTAGGCCTTGAGTTGCAAATACATCATTCATCCTTCTCTGCACCAAAATAGAGACTTTGCAGGACAGATTTATTTTCCATTATTTAAGAAATATAAAAAAAAAACACCCATCAGCCTAGGCTCCAAGAGCTCTATTCAGAAAAAAGAGTGAAAAAATGTGTCTGTCTATCTGTTACAAACAGAAAACACAGGAACATAAAACAATAATTTCAATCAACTGTTCGACATGCTGATATGTGTAGGGAATTAAACATTATTTACATAGTCCCCCAAAGACTTCAGAGTAGATGCCAAGAAACTTCTCTGGAGGAGCATGCCAAATGTGAGGTGCCATTACCAAGAAAGCCCTCTCTCTAGTCACTGCCTACCTAATCTCAAATCGTGGCGGAACCTGGAGGAGAGTCTCTTAGGAAGGCCATAAGGTTTGGTCAGGATAGTGTAGTTTGGGAGGGGAAAAGCCTGATTCTTGCAGCTAACATCAACCTAGGGAAAACGGGGAGGGCAGTAACTGCCATGATTGTGCAGTGTCTGCATTCATTCCTCCAGTTCAAATCATCTTAGAGAACTTACTTATAGAGTATAAAAATAAGGTGTGTGGTTTAACTAATAGGTGAAACTAGTGAGATCTATGAATCTATTTCATCTACTTTGTGTTCAAGGATTTTCCTCACTGTAAGTTATTTAAAGATAGAAATGGCCAGTAGGGAATTCATACTTTCTCAGTTTAAATAAGAGCTAGAAAGGGGTTTTTTTTTTTTAAAATGAAGATCATAGCAAGTAGGAGCAAGTAATCTCATATGCTGTTATGCTGACAGCTGCATTTTTCAGTGTAAAGCCCTGAGAAAAGCTGTAAGATTTTGTGATTTCCTAAGCAATATTGCTGTCTTTGAACATTCTAGGCCAAGATGATGAGGTGACCTCTCAAATCTCATCTTTTAAAAGGAGCCCTCTTTCATTATTGATCTTCTACTTTATATGCTGGTACAACCTAGCAATACAGCTTAGCAACATAACCTAGTAATAACCAATAAAGTCACATTGACTTGCATGGTCAAACAGCCACAAAGTCTTTGCCTTCTGATAGGCTCTGACATGCAAAACCATTCATTGTACTGTCACTGCTGGCAGACAGTTAGTTTTCCAACTAAGTAAGCACAGCTCCATGTATCAGAAGAACTTTTAATATATGGTTTTGCCATGCACTATTTAAATGATAAAAGGTGAGTCTCTTCTTTGACAACCAGCCTGATTTTTCTGTGTAGGTTGGCAATACAGCTCTTGAGGTTATGGAACCTTCCCAGTGTATGCTTTAAGTGAGTATAAAATCAACATGTGCTTTTAAATAAGCTCAATTTTTCAGTCCACGTGCCTGTTCAATGGCTGCTAGAACAGGGGTAGGCAAACGGTGGGTCTCAGTTTGCTGGAGAATTTACAGAAGTTGACAGTGGGTTCTAGCTCCCACTTGTTGGGCATCAACAATTGAACAAGCGAATTTACAAGACCTTAGAAAGCTATTACTAGCAGAATGTCTTAGAGGTCTCTTATTCATAGGGTCACCTTGAATTGAATCCAACCTGATGGCAGTTAACATAACAGTGAACAATCAAAATGTTCTTCACACACACAAACCCCTTTTCAAAACTGGCTAAAACAAAACAAAGCATGTGAAAAGCCATGAATGGATTTGTGCATGGAAAGGCTGGGAGCTCAGTGCTGGAATGGAAAATAAATTTCTGGGCTAACCATGTGCTTGGAGCCCTTTAGATATTGGAAGACTTAAGTTCTCTTCAGTTCCTAGCCAGCATAATCACTAATGACAGGAATTACAGTCTGTCAATATCTGGAGAACCACAAGTGGTCCACTCCTGCTGTAGAGGCAGTACTGGCCAATGGCTCCTATGGCAGTGGTGCAACGAAACAATTCTGAGCATTATGGGAACTGTCCATGATACTTGAGAGGCTGCAGGGGGGAAGGTTTCAGTACTTTGCTCACTATTGTCCAAGCAGTGACATCACTGAATGTGTTTGTGGGAAGGGGTGAACCACACCAAGTGACACCCCAGAGGGGTGGTGATACCCAGTGGAGCCCTCCTGCTTCTGCGGTGGAGAGGCAAGCCCACCCCTCACAGCTTCATCACTAGCTGGCTCCATCCACAGAGAAGGAGCTGAGGTGGTGGTGAGGGCAACAGGTGAGCAAGCCTGCAGGATAGGAGGGCAGGACAAGCCTCCACCACAGCCCTGTCCCTCACACCAGGGGATCACCAACCTGGTGATGCCACTGTGTTCAAGACAACTTGGGCAGAGGAGGACAAATACACTTCCAGACTGTCTTTTCATGTAGAAGTATAGCCAACTGCTTAGATGTATTCAGCAGTTTTGTTCCCTTTGCCTGCCCGCCCGCCATTTAATGATTCTCATGCCTTGTTATTAGTTGCTTTTGAAATGTCCTTCATTTTCACAAGACATTGATAATGTCACATGGTGCAGCTTCTAAAAAACCTTTTTGAAGCCAGACCAATTTAAAGAAAGACTGCATAAACTTATATTATTAGGTATATATGCATGATGTTTTGCTCTGCTTTTTGTTTGCAGAACAAGGGGTGTGTGGTGCTAAATGTGCTTGCATCAGCAGCCAACCAAAGTCATCTTTAATCAGGAAAGATGACTTTTCATTCCTTGATTTCAAAGCAGCCCTAAGTGAAGGCTAAATTGGACTAAGCACATCACACTCACAGAACCAGAAATGCAGGAGGCAGAGTGCAGGCATGAAGGTGGGTGATATACAGTGTACTGGAAGGATGGGGAATATTCAGCTTTGCCAGTCTGTAAGGCTGTACATTGTTTGTGTATGCTGCTGCACCACAGAGCACTGCTACAAGTATTATTAAATTTCAGTGGCAAGTGTGATGTCAGTGGTAATCTTGGTGGCTGGTGCCAAATTCAGTAACAGCAGTGGTAGTGGTGCAATCCCCATTGAGTTCTGTGTGTAGGGTTATAATATAACATCGTGCCACATTTGTTCCTCTATACTATGGCTTGTACACAGGCTGATCTGAAACATGCAGCAGTGTTACTATAGAAGAGGTATTTTGAAGGACCATCGCCTCCCAAAAATAGTACTCTACGGTGAACTCGCCACAGGTCAGCGTAAGAGGGGCGCTCCAAAGAAGAGATACAAGGACTCCCTGAAACAACACCTCAGGCTCGGCCAAATTGATCACTAGCAATGGTCCGCCCTGGCCTCGCATTGGGAGGCATGTAGACGCACTATCCACAATGCTTGCAGCCTTTTTTGAAAACTCACGCCGAACGAGTCTCTCAGAGAAAATGACAACGCAGAAAGAACCACTACCCGGAAACATCACCCAAGGAGACTTTCTGCTGTGCTTTCTGCAACTGGACTTGTTTATCTCGGATTGGCCTTTTTAGTCATCAATGTGCTTGTAGAAAACGCAGGATGAGTCCTTCCTGAATTTTTGTTCGCAAAGTAAAGCCAGAGAGAGAGAGTACTGTCGACTCTTGGTATCCTCTGGGTTTTGTTCCAGGATCCCCATGGATACTAAAATCAGTAGATGCTGGAGTCCAATTATATCCAGTGATGTAGAAAAATGGCATCCCTTATATAAAAGGTTTGCTTTAGGGGATTTATTTATTTTTTTAATATTTTCAATCCATGGATGGTTGGATGCAAGTGAATTGTAAGATGTGCTTGTAAATGTTCTTAGGGTGTTGTTTGGTTTTTTAAATTTGATTTAACTAGATTTTATTGGGTTGTATTTTTTTTTCCTACATGTTGCTTTTGGTCATAGGGTGGCTCACAAGGCAAATGAATGAATGAAAATACTTATAATCTCTCTTTTTATAACCCTCCATTTTATTCCTTGATTCCAGCAGTTTAGAAGACAGTGTCTTATGTTGCTAGCTATAGAGCCATTCCAGAAGCTTCAAACTCCTCCCACAGAAGAAAGATTAAACAGTTCAGGAAGCTGTTAGTTTGGAACATTCTTGCTTGGCCACAGTGAATCAACAGAGAGCAAATACAACCATTAGAAAACTGGGTCAGAGATAGTATGAGCTGGCAATTGCCAAATCTCTATGGCAGCCTGTTCAGGAATATGCTTGATTTACAGTTGTTGATTTTCTTAGTATATTAATGTGATATTATAAAATATCTCATTCAGCAAGTCCGTCTTGTGGAATGCTTTCAACTTAGCCTATGTTTTCCCCCACATCTTTTACTGAAGCATGATTGGAGTTGTTTGATCCCAGAAATGCTGCTTGGCTTACAATTACACATCTCTTTACTTTCCATTTCTTTTCTCTCCCTGGGACAATGGTTGCAATCATGAACAGTACAACATATATTGAACAAGCAGGGTTTTTTAATAGCTGAAATTACAACTGCTCTGTTGTCTGGTGAACCTGACTGTACTGCTGAGCAGATGCAACTGTGCTACTTTCTACAGTTGTCTAAGGATAAACAAAAATTCAAAGATTAGACAAAATGACTAATATGATACTATCTGGCCTGAATCAGGACAAAGGCTTTAGTTCCCACTATAGATTTATTATACCAGGATGTTTACGCTGTCATCTGCACTCCTTTGTGAACTGATTATACATATATTTAAACTTCAGCATAATTGTGACAATTTTGCATTAATGACATTCTAATTCCCACTGCTTGCAATCTGCTTGCAATCCTTCCTCCAACATACATATGATGGCTTGTTGTTGTATGCTTTCAGGTGGTTTCTGACTTATGAAGACCCCAAGGGCAGTGAACCTCCCATGGAGTTTTCTTGGCAAGATTTCAGAGGAAATTTGCCATTGCCTTCCCCTGAGGCTGAGAGCATGTAACTTCCGCAAGGTCACCCAGTGGGTTTCACAGCCAAGCTGGGAATCAAACCCTAGTCTCAGAGTTGAAGTTCAAAATGCAAACCACTATGCCATGCATCTGATGGTATTATTTATTTATTTATTTTCATTTGGTGGGCACCCCATAATTAATTAATTAATTAAAATAAATGGTAGCGAATACAGACAAGTCACATCAACTGTCTTCATAAACCAGTTTAAAATACTTGAGCAAACAAATACGTTTTGACTGAATTCCAAAAAGAATATCATGTCAGCACTTTCAGTGGTTTAATGGTTTGAATGTTTGACCAAGACACTGGGAGACCAGGATTCAGCTCTCCAATCAGTCATAGAAACCCATTGGGTGACTTTAGGCAAGTCATACTCTCTCAGCCTTAAAGGAAGGGAAAGGAAAACCTCCTTGGAGCAAATCTTGGCCAAAAAAAAAAAAAAATGCATGAGAGATTCACCATAGGATCACCATGAGTTGGAAATGACTTGGGGGCACAAAACAGCATTGTTAATACTTCTATGGAGAGGATTTTAACAACTGGAACACCACCACACAGAATGCTGTCTCCTTGATCAGAAACATGATGGTAATGTGTGTGTGTGCGTGTGACTCAATGTTATCCTATATTTTCTGCCCATTATTAGGACACAAGGGGTTAGTCACTAACCATATGTGCTCTGTTCAAAACCTCCTTCGCTGCAGCAGCTGCAGAATCCCAGGAGCACTGCTACAGTCCTTAAATAGCTTGAGAGAGAAAGAGAAGGGAGGGAAGTGATTAAACAGTAGGGACTGCATTTCATTCTTGCTGCAGCTTGCTAGAGAGGGACCATTGTTCCTCCTCCCTCTGTTCCTGATGAACTCCAGCAAGGACACATCCTACACCTTCCACTCCACAGCCATCTAATGGCTGTGGCAGCATCCTCGCTGAGGGCTTGTAGAAAGAGAATTATTCTCCTCAACCATGGACCTGGACAGAATGTGCCAACGGTTGAAATTATCTTAAAGCATGATATAGAGAAGAGGTCCTCTTTAAAATAATGAACTCATTTTACTCTTGATTGAAAACTGGTGGTGGTGGTGTGTGTGTTTGTGTGTTAGGGATGCCAAGTTTTTCTGACTCTAATATGAAACAACCACCTATCTCACACAGCCAGTTCAAGACTGGCCTATGCATATGTGGTAGGCCTATATAAAGCCTGTTCATATCTCATGAAAACAGGACCCCTTACAAGAGTTTCAGGCTCCCACAAGATTTGAGATTGCATAGTCTGAAAATCTCACAATATGCTCATATCTCATGAGACTTGAGATAAACATTATGTACTCTAGCCTTACTTGTTCCTCTCTCAATCACCTGTATTACTGAAAGAGCAGATATCTGGTGTGCTCACAACAGACAGATCCTACCTGAGGCCATTTTTTGTGTCCTAAGTGCAGGATGATCTGTTGTGAGCACAGCTGTCATCTGCTTTTTCCAAAAGTAGGTATAAGCCATGCTCCACAACATACCAACCCATGAGCATGTGGTACATAGTAAAATGTCTTCAAAGCAGGATCCATCTTTTGTGGCTGCAGCTTGTACTCACTCTGACTGCTATAAGCTCTGTAGACAACTGAAAGAGGATCACTGAAGTAGAGGGGCTGCTCTACTTTGCTGGAAGGAGGAAGAAGAGAAGCACCATTACAGCCATAATCCCAGCAGGCAGGCCTTTCTGGTGTGTAAGGTCTTTGGGGTTGGTTTCTTGGGAACATGGATTATACCTACTCTCAAGAAATATGGTTTTTGGGCCATCCCATATGGCCCAGGTATGTGGCTGAGCTTTACAAACCTCAATACAGCGTGTCCTAGAAATATCTCTCTCTCTCTCTCTCTCTCTCTCTCTCTCTCTCTCTCTCTGTGTGTGTGTGTGTGTGTGTGTAAGCAGTTAACATAAATTTTATATATTTGCTTTGGTGCTATTCAATAATGCAGTTTCATGAGCCACAGGTTAAAATAGAAGAGTTTCTTTCCCGCTGTGAGCCTGTCCATAATTTGAAACCATCAGGGTAATCTCCTTTACAAGTACCTCAATTTGGGCATGTACATTTTTACTTCTCTTCCTGTGTGCAAGAACAAGAAACCTCAAAAATGTTTTCCTCTCTTGCATTAAAGAGAGATATTTTCTCTTGGGCTTGATGAGATTCTTTTTCACATTTGGAGAAATGATTTTTCCACAGATTTCACAAATGAGTAAACTGCACTAATTGCACAAATGGTATAGCTAAACTAGAAAAATTTGTCACTAAACTGAAGTAGCTCTTTCTTTTTGTATAGACTTCTGAAAAGAAAGTGTTGGGTGGGATTGTTCTACTGGCTAATATTTGGCAGCAGAAAAGCTAAACAACAACAACAAATGGGGTAGAGAAGAAATGGGAGGAGGGAGAAAGTAAGTTATCCCAGGTCCAAATCTCCTGCATTTGCTCCCGATATCTTCCATATGCAGTTACAATGCCAGATAGTTAGGGTAAGAGAAGAGTAGTCCCAAAGAAATCCCAGTATCCTTAGCAAAGGGAGTTTTGCATTCAGCACAGCTGACAGGTTGTCTGTGTCAGATAGAATTGTTCATTTAACACAGTTCAAGCTGCAGTCCTAAGCACATTTAAAACTAGAGTAACTCCATTGAACACAGTGGGATTGTCATCAGGGTTAATATGATTATTTATTAATTAGGATTGTACTATAAGAAGCAGAGCTATGAACTAGGAAATTCCTTTAATTGGTCTTTCATGTAACATTTTCTGTAGTCTTTATGTTCTTTCCACTTCCTGAAAGCAGCCTAAAGACAAATACGCCCCCAACTATTTCCCCAGCAATTGTGGCCTCTTACAGGTTTTTTTTTTTTTCCCTTTTCTTTTTTGCACTTCAGGGATCCATTCTTCATTTAGCCTTTCTGAAGATCTTTCTTTCCTGTATTCTTTTGCGATTCTTTGATTCATTATTAAAACCTGGAGCTGAGATTAATTTTCCTTCAGTAACTCTTTGAAGATCTGGCAGCACCTAATTAACTCTGGCATGTATTAACTTTTCAGCTGTGGCTAACGTGATTTTGCTATTTTGTTTCTTTATTATAGGCTTTATCTATACAGGAGATGTTGTGCATCGAATGTTAACAGCTACACAGTACATTGCTCCCTTGATGGCCAACTTTGACCCAAGTGTGTCACGAAATTCAACTGTCAGATACTTCGATAATGGTAAGTATTAATCATTGTGCCAGATTGGTGGATTTTTTTTCTTTCCTTTATAATAAAATATATACCAAAGAATGTTTGTAATATGTAATCCTTAAAAGTCCTATGAATTTGATTAGCCTGTCATCTCAATCAAACACCATGTTTAAAACTTATAGTGGTAGACTCTGTTGTAAGCATTATATACTGTTATTACTGGTTATATATGAAAAGATCTTATTTAATCTTAAATCTCAGTTAACGTCATCAGTTGAAAAAGACAACTCTTTTATCTTGCAAATGTTTATGCCCTCTTTGGTACCATCTGTTTAGTAAACTGCCATTAACTACATGAGAGCAGATTTGTATACTTCATGTCATTTCCAGCAGAAGCAGTTCATAGCTGAGGTTAACAAGCCATATAAAGTGTGTGGTAAAGTAGCCACTATATAATCTAATAAATCTCACTTTACCTACAGTTCTCAGTGGTCAAATACTTGACAGAAATTTTTAAATGTTGAATGTTAAATGTTCAGTGCACATGTACAGATTTTGGCCTATTAAATCAAGATATGTACAAGCCAGTTTTGTTTAAACACACTACAGTGGACTATTGTTATACGCTGGTTTTTGGTTCCAAAATCCCCAGTGTATAACAAAATCCATGGATGCTCAAGTTCCATTAAATATAATGACATAGCAAAATGGTGTCCCTTATTAAAAATGGAAAATCAAAGTGTGATATTTGAAATGTATACTTTTTTTTTAATATTTTCAAACTATGGATGCTTGAATCTGTGTATAGAAAATCCATGTATAAGAAGGGCTGACTGTACTTTCTTTCCTTCTTGGTGTGCTTAGTGCAACCCTTTTTTCGATCAATTAACCATAGTTCCCTATTTTGTCTGGAAAGAGTTTAAAGGAGTTGCCCTTTTTGGATCACAACTGCAGAATCCTGTAGCTGGCATAGCCCCTGGGAGTTGCAGTCCAGAAATGCCATGCCAATCTCTGTGTACAAACAAGGAAATTAGTAGTCAGGATCACAAGAAGTGAGAGAGAGATTAGAGAGCTGGTGTGGCACAGTGGTTTGAGTGTCGGTCTGTGACTCTGGTGACCAGGGTTCAATTCATGAAACCCACTAGATGACCTTGGACAAGCCACATGCTTTCACACTCAGGGGAAGGCAGCAGCAAACCTTTTCTTAACAAATCTTGCCAGGAAAACCTCATGATAGGTTCACAATAGGGTTGCCATAAATCAGAAATGACTTGAAGGCAGACAACACACACACATCCCAAGAAGTCAGGGTCTTAAATTAGATTCCAGCCATTGTTTAGAGTCCCAGTATTGCTGAATTGCAGCATGCTGAGAAAGGAGGGGATATTATAAGGGCAAAGCATGCAGTCACAAGGTTCATGTATGTCTCAGTTGAATAAACCAGACTGGACTACTAGTACATATTCCTTGTGAGTGACAGTCCTGTAAGTTTGCTTTTACAGCAAAATCACAGAGAGTCTGATAGCACTTTAAAGCACCTCTTGATCTGTTTTGTGAACAGTCACTGTTAATAACTGTTGTTATTTTCTACATTTCATTTCTCTATATATAACCATACTGTTTACAACACACCTGTCCTCCAAACATGTCTATAAAATCTTTAATTTCAGGTGACTTCATGCAGCAAGTCAAGTGTACTGTAGTCTCTGAATGCTTAAGTTCTCTTGTGGCACCAATTGATCTATTTTGTGAATGGCCACTGTTGATAGCATGAGTGTCAGCGCTGATACTTTCTACATTTCATTTCCCTATAAACTTGCTATTTACAATCCCTCTGCACCAAACGTGTGTATAAAAGACAAGCCTTTATCTTTGGATAATACTTCATGCACCAAATGAAGTGAACTATAGTCCCTAAAAGCTTATGCCTTAATAAATGTGTTAGTTTTCAAGGTGGAAGAAGACTTTTCATTATATGAATCACAAATACATTCTCATACTATGAGGACTTTGATAGGTTGATTGAGACCAGTTGAAATCATAGTGTGGAAAACTATCTGACTGATTGATTGATTGATTGATTGACTGACTGATTGAATTGATTGATTGATTGAATTTAGTTAACACATTTCCTCTGAGGGTCTGGTTCTAAGTCTTATTTTGCCATAATGTGGAACAGATGCATGTTCCATGTCATTGTTTAGGCCAAATGTTTACTAATGTGACGATTAAAAAGCATAGAAACAACAACAATATAAAGTAGCTTGTTTGAGTGGAACCAGATGAGCATGGCAGAGTGGGTGCTAAATAAGAATGCTAATATTGAATAATGGTTTTCAGAGATGAGTAGAAAGGGCGTTATAAATAAACCTTACTATTAGTAGTAGAACAAAGTGATTTCCCTCCAGCTTCCATAAAAATATAAAGAGATACGTAGCTTCTGTTATTTCCTGCCTGCTTTTATTTGGCTTGCTCCAGTTAGGACTAATGCCCTTCAAACTAAGACTGTATCCACATTGGAGAAATAATCAGTGTCAACACCACTTTTAGCAAGGCTCAATGCTGTGGAATTCTAGTTTTGTGAGACATTTAGTCTTCTTTGTCAGAGATCTCTGGTGTCACAACAAACTACAATTCCCAGGATTTCATACACTGAGCCATGGCAGTTAAAGTGATGTCAACCTGGATTGTTTCAGCAGTGCAGATGCATCCTAGGATATATCGCAGTAGGTAGAAAGTGGGGTTTTTTTAACCTAAACTTTTCTATGTAAATTTTGAGGCGGAAAAAAAGAAGCAGCTAACCTTTCAAATATTACAGTAGAATGCAAGTATCATGGACCAAGATATTTGCTGTGTAGTTATCTGGACCTGTTTGCATGAACAGTGTATGCAAATAAACAAACCAATTAATGAATATTTGATGAAGAAAATGATATGGAAGACTTGCTTTTTCAATAAAAGAGAAAGAAATCCAATCATTGAGAAAGAAAAGTACAAATATGTCTGCCTGTCTCATGCCATTCAGTGATGCAGCAAGACTATGAACAGTTCCAGTTGAAGATAGGGTAGTGAATATGCTTCAGTCTTTTTCCTCTTAAAAGGATGTCTTATTTTCTTCAATGTCCAAATGAGAAGCAAAAATTAAATTGGAGTGTGTGATTATTGAACTAATAACTCAATGTTTCAAAATTTCCCAAAAGATGAGCTGGACTGGAATTACTCCTACCCATCTTGAGATGTCTTTTGGTCACCCTAAAAAGAAAATATGTTGAGGTGATGTGAGGTATGAATAAAAAAGATAGGTAGGTAGGTAGGCACAAAGAGTAGAGCCCCTTTTATTTGAAGTCAAAGGCTTTCATGGCAAGCATCCATCATTTTCTGTGGGATTTTTGGGCTATGTGGCCATGTTCTAGAAGAGTTCATTCCTGATGTTTCCTGGCATATGTGGCTGGTATCTTCAGATGGCATTCTCTGAAGATGCCGGCCACAGATGCCGGTGAAGCATCAGGAATAAACTCTTCTAGAACATGGTCACATAGCCTGAAAAAACCCACA
Source organism: Sceloporus undulatus (assembly GCF_019175285.1). Classification (NCBI taxonomy): domain Eukaryota; kingdom Metazoa; phylum Chordata; class Lepidosauria; order Squamata; family Phrynosomatidae; genus Sceloporus; species Sceloporus undulatus. The sequence goes on along the minus strand of NC_056527.1, from coordinate 25,508,107 downwards.
AAAAACTATAGAGCCCCTTTTACTTTCTGTGCTTTAAAAAGCTAGTGTGGCATAGTGATTTGAGTGCTGGACTACGATTCTGGAAACCAGAGTTCAGTTCCCAGCTCAGCCATGAAATCCACTGGGTGACTGGCAAATCACATGCCTTCCGCTTCTGGGAAGGCAATGGTAAACCTCCTTTGAACAAATGTTGCCAAGAAACCCCCATGATAGATTCATCTTACAGTGTCCATAAGTCAGAAACAACTTGAAGGCACCCAACTCACACAGACACAGATACACACACACAAAGCAGATACAATTCTTTATTAAACCAGATCTCTTTTTTTATTCAGTAAACCTAAAGATTTTATTTGCACTGATAAGTGTATCAAGATTTGCAAAACTTTCTAGTTTCTATGGAGTACCTTAGAAAAATGGTTTGCCTGCACAACAGCAACTATATGGTGTAGCTGAATAGGGGTTTGTTTAATTTAACCCTGCCTCTGTAGGAGCACAAAAATGTAGTGAGATGTACACCAAGGGCATGGCAAGCCATTTCCCAGAAAGTTTGCTGCATTTGCTTTGGTAGGTCATATGCTGACTGTTGTATTATCATAATACAACTTGCCTAAAGAATTGTGGGGCCTATGCAACTAAAAGGCTCTGTAACATTATTTATACAGGCACAATCAATAAATTCATAGTGATTCTATTTAGTCAGGACACTTAATATTTAGCACTAACACTGTATATTATTTAATATCTCTTACTCTGAAAGCTTGCAGTCAATAAAAAAGTGAATGGTGTGCATACTAAATAGGCATGGTGAAAATGGATTGCTTTAAATGTTAACTTTTCTGTGTCAGCATTTCTGTAAACATCCTTAAATTGTACATTCAGTAGGTTGTAAACAAAATGATACAATATAATATTGTGATTAAAGCAAGCAGTTAACAAAACATGGCTTGAGTACCAGTTTATACCTCTCACATGACAAAATTGTGTCCTATATAACTTCAGGCTTAGAGCAGACTTCCCCAGTTGTGGGCACCTAGCTCCCATGATTCCCAGTTAACATAACCAGTACTCAAGAATGGTAGCTGTCCATGCACATTTCTGTCTATGTAGTTGTATATACCAGCAGTTGTGGGTCTGTTAACATTTCTAGTTTTGTTTCCAAAAACGAATATATAGAGAGCGGATGTGGTGGCTCAGCGGTTCAGACACTGATTCTGATGATTGAAAGATTAACAGGTCGGCAGTTTGTGGCCCAAGTGCTGCGAGACAGAGTGAGCTCCTATCACTAGTCCCAGCTTCTGCCAACCTAGCAGTTTGAAGGCATGTAAAAATGGAAGTAGATAAATAGGTACCACTTCAGTGGGAAGATAACAGTATTCTGTGTAATCATGCTGACCACATGATCACAGAGTTGTCTGTGAGAAACCTGGCTCTTTGGCTTAGTAATGGAGATAAGATGCCCTTACAGTCAGACACAACTTGACCACCTTGTCAAAGGGAAAACCCTTACCCTTTTAATATATACAGAGCTTATAAATGTTGCTTTTTGCACTATAAATTCCAGAGTGGCTATGGGTTTCTGTGAGTTATAGTCTAAAAATTAACTGTTTTCAAGCACTGGTTTTATATGAACTGTAAGATTTTACAAGGTTAGTAATAATACTGCTACAAGGTAAGTTGTTAAAATTTTCTTGACTAGGTGCAACCTCACTTAAAGTATTATGTTTTTTTCCTTACCAAACTTGGGACTTGACAGGTACTGCCCTAGTTGTGCAATGGGACCATGTTCATCTGCAAGATAATTACAATCTGGGCAGTTTCACATTCCAGGCAACTCTTCTCAATGATGGTCGTATCATTTTTGGCTATAAAGAGGTGAGTTTGATTTGACATTGATTTACTAAGTTTTATAACCCAACATGATTAAATAACCATTATCCCTTTTGAGTAGAATTGCATTAAAAAAGGCAAATGTTTGCAAAGGTTTTTATTTCTCTTTCAAATGATCTCTCTTATAAGTAGGGTTGCCATTTCACGGCAGTGGGCAGGACTTTCCCGCCTTCTGGGGGGCATGCACAGTCCCGCCCCACCCTCCCCCCATTCCCGGGTGGCTGCACAATTCAGTGCTACCAGTGCTGCTGCCTCCCTTTTATACAGTGCTGAGCCCAGGGAATGAAGCAGCAGCCGGGCTGGAGATAGCAGGGGGTGAGGTCTGCTGGTCTGCCCTGCCTCTACTGGCCAGCCCTCTCAAGGAGCCAGCCCTCTGCTTCCTTATTTGGGCATGCTCCAACTTCCAAGCGGAGAGGGCTTTGCAGGCAAGCTACTTTTTGTTCTTTTTCGTCCCCTCTTTCCCCTCTTCCTCTTCTTCTTGTTATTCCATTTTTTTTTCTTCTCCTCCTCTTCCTTTTCTTCCACTCTTCCTCCTCTCCTTTTTCTTCCTTTCTTCCTCCTCCTCCTCTTCTTTTTCTTTTTTTCCTATTCTTCTTCTTTCTCCTCCTTTTCTTTCTCCTTCCCCTTTTTTCTCCTCCTCCCCCTTCCTCCTCTGCTGTTGTTGTTGGTATTGTTGTTGTTGTGTGCCCAACTCCTTTCTGACTTATAGCAACCCTGCCTCTAGCCCCCTTATTTACCCCTCTCTCTCTAAGCCCCCCTCCTCTTCTTCTCAGGGGTCCAGGGCTTCTCAAGGCTTTGCCCCCATTAGAAAAGTAAAAATACTTTGCAAGGGATCTGACCCATAAATCCCCCCTAAGTTGAGACATATCTGGGGGAAAAGAGGGGGTGAGGGGTTGGAGGGGTTGGAGGGGGCAAGGAGAAGGAGGAAGGGGGGATTGCTAAGAAGGCTTGGGAGTGGGAAATGTAGTTTGCAGTGGCACAAGGGACTGCCTGTGGTCTTGCAAATGCTGTGCCTGCTTGGGAGTGGGAAATGTTGTAGAATTGGGTGGGTGGGGGGTGTTTGGCCATAAAGAGAAGTACATTTCTGCCATCTGTCTAGGAATAATGCCAAAATGTCCTCCATTTTGAGCATGCCTAAGAAACATGCATTTATATTAACATTTTTTAAAAATCATTTTTTCATGTGTCCTCCATTTTTAAAAAATATGCCCTACATTTGTCCCGGTTTGGAGGTCCTGACATATGGCAACCCTACTTATAAGAAATAGGATACCTTTTATGCAATGGCAGAAAAAGATTTCCAGATTGACCTGGCAGGCAAAGAAATATAGAATAAAATTTAAAATGCTGAACGATGCTAAGGAAAGGAGCGGCTTGGGACTCTCTAATGTTGAATTGTATTCTGAGGCCTTTTGTTTGGTATGGTTGAAGGAATGGATAATGGTTAGAGATGTGAGACTCTAGGAATTTGAAGGCTATAATGTAAGAATAGGTTGGTATGTTTATTGTTGGTATGATTAAAAAAAATAAGGCACATGCTGAATTTAAAAATCATTATATTGGAAAGGCTCTGCTATGTGTTTGGTATAAGTATAAACATACCTTTTACTAAAATAATATTAGTCACGTCACCACAGGAAGCCTTTTTAAAGGAAAGATTGGGTTAAAAATGAAGATGGTTGCACTGTGATGATCTTTTGTATTTTGAATAATCTTAAATCAAGAGAGATTAGTTTTAAGGAAAACAAAGATCTTAATTGGATTGCATTTATGCAAATTGACAGATTTAATCAAATCAGGAGAAATGCAGCAACTGTATATATATTAGAGAAAATTAGTTTTATTTAGCATTGTGTAAAGATGATGACCGTATAATTTAAAAAGTGTATAAATGGTTTCTGAAACTAGAGACAAAAGATGAGCCTGTAAGAGTTCATGATAAGGTAGGCCCAAAATTTTGAGCATATTGTTTATTCGGATGAATGGGGAAAATGTGATCCAAAGATATAACATTTCCTTTGTTCAAGTATACATAGCATGTAACCTCAAATAAGCTGTCAAAAATGACCCATAATATTTCAAAGCAATTTTATGGATGTCAAAATAAGGAGGGCTGCTTTTTTAATATGTAAGAAGACAAAAAGTTACTGGTCTATGATTTATATGTTAATCCCCCCAAAATTTTAAAGCTACATTTATTATGTTACCAAAAATGTTTATGTTGGGCATTATCGATAACAAACTGTATAGTAAATATGGATCACTTCTTCGATATATGACAACAGCAGCAAGAATATTGTTGTTCAAATGTGGAAGCAGACTGAAGTGCCAAGGAAGGAAGAATGGATTGTTAAAACTGCAGAGTTAGCCCAAACGGCCAAATTAATGTGGGGTTTAAAGGATAAGCCAATTGAAGACTTTTTGAATGAGTGGAAACTGTTTATGGACATTTTGAGCAATAAGAAATCTAATGATATAATAATCTGTGGCTTTTACTAGTTTTACTAGGACTGTTTAGTTTGATCTGTAATAGTAGAATGTTATTATTTTAATCTTTTTCATTTTTATTTTCATTACAATCAGGGGAGAGTCAGAGCCTTACTGTGTATTAATTGTATATCTCCCCCCTCCTTTTCCCCCTCACTTCCCCCTTCTCTTTCTTTTCTTTTCCTCTTCTTCATCTTTCTTTCCTGCTCTGATTTCTTTATCTTTGATTGTAAATTAGACTACCGGTATGTTAAAATTTAATAAAAAATTCACAAAAAATAACAATATAAGATCAAACAAAAATGGTAAACTACCAGTGTTCTTTAATCTTCATGCAAAATGTTTTCTTTATGCTTAGACTTATCACATACATAAAAGTTATTGTTAAAATTGTGTTTTTGGCCTGCCTAAGAAACAGGGCTGGCCCAAGACATTTTGTTCCTGGAAGCAAAGCATAAAATGCTTCCTACCGCAAGTCAAGTCACATAGTATCCTGGCCTATCTCAACCAAGTTATATTGTCACCTGAGGTACCACTATCTGTCCCTGCAGCAAAAAAAAACAAAACAGAATAATAAATTAATAGCTACCAATTTGTGTCCCTTTCATGAATTTCCCCAAATCCTCTGCTCTACCATGTAAAGCCAACCCTGCTAAGAAACCTCTGTGGGATACTGAAGCAGAAATCTCTTTAATTTATTGGGGATAAGCTACATAGAGTCTCAATTATCCATCCTTCGGTCATTCAACATTCCAGATTATCCTACGTTGTGGCTGCTTGGGGGCATGGCTGTAGGCATTTACACGCCCCCAGATATGCCCCCAAACAAAAATGTTGTTACTGTAATGTTACTGCAACATTACTTTTAATGTTACTGCAATAAAACGTCTATATGTTTGCAATTCATAGTGATTTCAAGGCTTTTCTTGGACTCTCCGGATTATCTGACATTTTCGGCTATCCGACTATCAGCCCGCCTGTTTATGTCGGATAATCGAGACTCTACTGTATTAAATATACCATTGGTCAAAAACAGACTGTAAGGGTCTGTCTATATAAGTCATTGCAGGATGGGATTTCTTGCTGCTGGACTCCTGTTGCCAAAGTCTTTGCAGGAGCAGGGCCCAAGCTTCCAGAGTCCTAGAAAGATCAGGGCTAGCCAACAGATACAGCCAGAGAGAAGCTGGAGGCACAGCCATTCAAGGATTGCATTCGCCTCTCAACTCTTACCATATGAACACAGTCTTCTGTGCTGCCTGTAGTTGCTTTGCATTTTGCCTTGTTGTCTTTGCTGTGTTCAGACTCCTGGAACTCTGCCTTACTATGTTCAGACCTGGTCAGTCTCCTGACTCTGACTTGTGTTTCTTGTCTCTTGGACTCCTGGAACTCTGCTTTGCTGTGTTTAGACCTGGCTGTTTCCTGACTTACCTTCTACCTCTGGCCCATTAGACTCTTTAAAGCTCACCATCCACACCCCTGGGCTTAGCAGCCGGCCTTGGAATCCAGGCCACCCACACCTCAAACCCTGACACAGTAACATGATTTATGTCTTAGGCACCTTTGGACCTATATGCTTCTCAGTCATTTTGTTGATATTATTATTTTAAAATCCACAGAATAATTTTGATATTGTTAGATGAAACTGATAGATGCCAGCACCAGGGAAGTGTATTCATATGGCAATATAACATCCAATGGCTGCTGTTGGCTTCCATGGAAGATCTAGCAAGGATGCTGTCCTTTTAGGAGAATGGGCTTTAGCACCTTGGGTAGCTTCTTTAAATTTCAGACTAAAATCCAGAACAGATTCACTGCCCCTTGGCCTGAAAGCTGCCTGCCACTCTGGTAACATCAGAGAAAGTGCTGAAGAGTGCAACAGATTATTTTTAATGCAGGGTATAAGGGAAACTGGCAATCTCATTCCAGGGAGGAAAGTGCTCAAATCTTTGTGCCAATTTCTTCTGACATTACACTGCTCATAAGAGTATATAAGCCATCTTGCATTTCGTCTCAACCAGTACTGAGGAAACATTCTGTTGGGATCCACTTTTGTCACTGCCACATGCATGAATAATCTCTGTTTTATATTGCCATTAAATTAACATGAAAGCTAATCATTTTCCCTGTCAATGTGTCCATTGCCTGTCATGAGAAGTTGCTATACTCTCTTTGTACCAATGTAATGATTTCCTTGTCATCTATTCATAGCATCAGCATAAATAATGGATCAAATTTTTAAACAGAAAATTAAATACAGATTCACTCTTAAAAGACATCAAGCATAATCAGACATTGTATTTGCTGATCTAGTATGTTAACTAACTCTAGTTTATGTAAACAATAGTTTTCTATGTTCCAGTGAAGCAGGATACTAATATATTTGAAACAGTATGTGGAGGTTTTAAATACCTGATCTCATGTGCAAACAGGGGCCTGAAACAGAGGCATGTGAGCCTGAAAATCACCAAAACATGTCTTCCTAACAACAAATAACTATGTATTGTTACGATGCTTGACTGTAATAACAAGGGAATATGCCTATTTCAGTCTGCAAGCCAACATTGCTCATTTTTGTTCATATCTGTCCAATGAAGAAAAAAGATTCACATGCTATCCCATGACTATTTTCTCTTTCACCCCTCCCAACCTCAAATATACTTTGGAAATACAGCAGATTTTAAAGTTTTGTAGTGGGCACTTAGATGACTGAAGGGCTCATTACCACCTAAACAAACAGGCAGAACCTTTTCATTAAGAAAATGTAAAAAAAAAAGGTAAATAATGCAGAGATCCTGCATCAACCATTTATTAACTATATGTGCAAGGAACTACAGAAACAGTAGCATTGCTTAATATGCATTTCTCTGGGTTATGCAAACATTAACATTAACAGCAGATAAGAAAGCTTTTTAAAACAGTCTTACTGTTGTAGATTTTGCTGTATAAAGAATTGTATTCCACTTCCCTTTCTTAGCTCAAATAGGTTATTGCTTTACTGTTTACAAAAATTAACCAAATTTCTGTGAAATATTCAGTAATAGAGACTGAATTCATTTTCAAGCATAATATACTTGTGTGTAGCCCTGCATGCAAAACAGTGTTTGCTGTTAGTGAAGCAGCATTAAAAGGAAAGCTGTTTACACACTAAGCAAGCTAAACTGTTTGAGAAAAATATTCATTGTACTTCAGGGATGTTCAAGCTTCTTCCCTGCAGTGAATGGACAATGAAGCCTAGTTTATGTAAAGGTAATTTACTTTCCACATTGATTAGAGAGAGGTAGGCCAGAAAAGGTAATTGCTTAAAGTACTTATGAGGAGCTGATTAACAGGGCTGTCAAACCTTAAGTACTAGGCCAAGAAAAAAAATGATGTCTGAAATATTATTTTCGTCAGCCCACAATAAAATTATTCCTTTCCCTTGGAAGAGGAGGGTGATGAAAGAGCCATGCAAAAACCATAGTATATTATATATATAATATTATATAGGAGAGAGAGAGAGAGAGAGAGATTACAACTGGGCAAAGCCAATTCTAGATTCTGACAAATGCATATCCCACTGGGCAAGGAGGAGAGTGATTATTTGTTAACCACAACAACACTGCCAGAGGCCCTGTAGTTATGTACACAAGAGCTCAGTCTGCACAAATACCAACCTTTAATGGATGAATGATCTATGAGTCCTGGGGATTCAGGCTGTGGCCCGTATGTTTTAAAAAGTCAGACAAATGCATTATCATGGCTACTATAGTTGGACACTGTGGCTAAACATAATTTGGTGGCGTTGGGTCTCTGTTTGAAAACTACCTCCGGCCATACAGATAACACTAGTTATTCTAGAGCAGTGTGTAGTCCACAGCTAATAAATCAAAGCAGTTACTATGCAATGATAGCAGGTGAGGATGTGGCATTTCTGTCTATCTGGTGGCATGGAAACTCCATCCCCATGCACCTATGCTGTACTGGGAAACGGTTTTGGCCCCACAGACGTAGGACAAATTTTCAAATGTAGGACACACAAAAGTGTCCTACATTTAAAAAATTATGTCCTACATTTCACACAATCGCGGCAGGGAGCAGAGCCCAAGCGGCGAGGAAAGCCTCCACTAAGGAGCTTTTCCCTCCCTGCCTGGGGCCCGCCGCGATTGGAAGGCCAGGATCGGGGCCTCGCCTCGTTCCTGCCCCCCCGCAGGGACCAGGAGGAGGCGAGGAGCCCCGGCGAGCGCCGCGGCCATCGCCTCGTTCCTGGCCCCCGCGGAGGCCAGGAAGGAGGCGAGGAGTCGCCGGCGAGCGCCGCGGGCCTCGCCTCGTTCCGGCCCCACGGAGGACCAGGAAGGAGGCGGCAAAGCCGGCGGCGATGCCAGGGCTTCGCCTCCTTCTTGGCCCCGCGGAGGCAGAAAGGAGGGAGAGGGCTGCAGGGAGGTTGGCGTGGCTGCGCCCAAGAGGCGCCGCCTCCCGGCAGCCTCCTCCGCCCAGGCCTCGCTGCCTCCTTTTCCTCCGCGCGACCATGCGGGGGAGGAGGAGGAGGGCAGCGAGGCCCCAGGGTTGCCTTGCAACCCCGCTACAACCAGGCTTTTCCCGGTTTTTGGCTGCACCCGTGCCGTGACCGGGCAGGTGCAGCCAAAACCGGGGAAAACCCGGTTGCAACCGGGTTATGGCAACCCTACCCTGACAAACTCTGGAACTGCTGCTACTTCCCCTTTCAGTGTCTCTCCTTTTTCACCTATCTTCTAACCATGAAAGCAGTGTAAAGAGTATGCCATCTCAATCTGGGTGGTGATGTGGATTAAGACTGCAGGAGAAGGGTGAGAAACTATGGACTGAGCCTATAGGAGTAGTCGCCTCATTAAGAGTATCCTTTCCAGGTCTATCTATCCCCCAAGCCTACATCTTTCATGGAGCCTGTATAGTGGATGAGGGCATCATGTGTTGGAACACTTGAGATATGTCATTATCTTCTTCCTCCACCTCTTTCTCCTTTTCTCTTGCAGATTCCTGTCTCAGTGACACAGATAAGCTCAACCAATCACCCTGTGAAAGTGGGGCTGTCAGATGCATTTGTGGTCGTCCATAGAATCCAGCAAATTCCCAGTATGTTCTTTATACCTGCCAATTAATGTAGTGTGACCCAGTGTGTTTGGAGAAATAAAATTCAAAGAGTTTGAAAAGATTTTTGAAATAAATTAAAATTGCTTAAAATGTTCCATCCTATTCAAAAATCTGTTTGCATATGATGAAGTAGGTGGATGGAGGGGAAATGGCAATTTATTTTTTTGTTTCCATGGGTCCTTGGTATCCTCTGAGGTGTGATTCCAGGACCACCATGGATAGGAAAATCTTGAGTCTCATTATATACAAAGGCATAGTAAAACGTGTCCTTTATATAAAGTGGCAAAACTAAGGTTTGCTTTTTGGAAATTGATTTGCTTCATTTTCAACCTGAGGATGATGGAATCCATGGATACAGAATCTGTGGATAAGGAGAGCCAACTGTATAACTGGCAGTGGAATTAGGAGAAAAATATTTGAAATGCAGATATAGTGATTCCCAAACTCTGGTCCTCCAGGTGTTTTGGATTTCAGCTCCCAGAAGCCTCTGCCATCTTGGCCAGTAGTCTGGGATTTGAAGATCTGAGGTCCAGAATACCTGGAAGGCCAGAGGTTGGGACTCACTGGATTAGATACAAGATAGTTTGTCTCATCATGAGAAATGTAACCTATGGCAAATCAACCACAAAAAGAGCAGGTTTTCTGTGGTGTCTAGCCACAATAACCCTGTTAGCAGTACCACTAACTAGTGTAAAATTAGATACTGGGTCCATGTATTAGAGCCACTGAACAGGAGAAAGAGTCTACCACTTCTCCTGCCTTCCATCACCTTGTTTATGGGAACAAGGGGGCAATAAAAGTGTGCTAAAGTGTGATTACGCTGTATTAAATGATCTTGAATACACAAAGTATCAAATATTGATCCAGCCTACTAGATTTTCGTAGATGAATAAACACTAAGACAGTTTACTGCCTCAGTTGTAAAAAAAAGAGAGAGAGAGAGAGAAATTCAATTCTGTTAAGAATAAATCATTGGCTCATATAGTTATTCTCTTTAAATTGAAATAGACAGAACTATAACAAACTTTAAGCTCTTTCAAGTGATAATAACTCAAGGAAATCAATGGCTTTAGGTTTACTACACTCATTGGTTCCTCTTCCTCTGTGTGACATAAAACTTTTAATGATATGACTGAAAATACTTTAATTATATGATATATCAATAGAATATTAGATTAGGCACAATCTAGCCCTTGGGACCACAAAGCAAAACACATAAGCATATGTATACACATACAGATCTCTGACCTCTGAAGAGAGCATGTTTCTGGAGCAAGTCAACTTCCTACTACACGGCAGATTACAAAATTCTTGAGACTCTTCTTCAGCCAATATAACCCATCTGTTCCTGCCTCTTCAACTCTGTAAAATCTCACGGTTAAGGGTACAGGATTCTCCCCATAACATAAATGGATGTCTTTGCTTACTTATATAGCATAGTGATAGTGATACTTACATAGCATATTGATTTAGTGTATCTGTCAAATCAGTAAGAAAGATGACCTTTTGTTTGTGTATGTGCCTTCAAGTCATCTATTGACTTGTGGTGACCCCTTAAATTTCACAGGTTTTTCTTAGGCAAAGAATACTCAGAATTGGTTTTGCCAGTTTCTTCCTCTGAAATATAGCTTACAATGCTGTAAATGTTTTGCAGTTTTTTGATTTTTTAGATCATACCTGTCTTGACCCTGCGTTTCCTTGACTTTGTCCTCTATGATGATGGTTCTGTAGGCTGATCACTGTCATAGGATTTATTGTGTTGTATTTGTAATGCTTGATCTGAAAAGTCAAATATATTTATTCTGCAAGTACCTTTTTCTGTTTAAAAAAAACTACAGAAACTTAACTCAGGGCTGAAACAGACACCGTCCCTTTGAGCACCAGATTGAGGCCATGACAGTCACACGCCATGGCCCCGATCCCATTTTTTTCTGGTGCAAAAAGAACTGGCAAAATGACACTCCTTTTTGCACTAGAAAAAGGGAGCCTTTTCCATTGCATCAGCAGCTTTTCGGTCTCATGCAGCATCTAAACACCACACCACCAGAACCACAAACAGTTGCCACTGTGTAAACGGCCGGACGGCTGCCTGCTGACTTGGAAAGCTGCCAGAAAGTTGGCTTTTTTGCTGGTTTGTTCCAGCCCTTATTGGACTGTAGGCCCCAGAATTTAAATGAGGGGTGAGGAACATGAGGTCTTCCTCATGTAATTTGATTGCAGCTCACAGCCACTCTAGACAACATAAAAATGGCATGGTGTGATGGACATAGCAGTCAATCCTCTGAAGGCCCACATGTTACTGATCGCATTTCAAGTGTGTATTGTTGCTGTTGTTTTTTGCCATCAAATTGACTTTGACTTATGGTGACCCTATGAATGAGAGACTGCCAAGATCCCCAGCCATCAACCGTTCTGATCAGACTTTGCAAACTCAGTGCCATGACTTTTTTGATTGAATCAATCGGCCTACAGTGTGGACTCCTCCGGCTTTACAGTTTACCATATGTTGTTGTCTTTTCCAATGAGTCACACCATCTCATGATACATCCAACAGCCTCAATTTAATCATTTTGACTTCTAGTGCAAGTTCAGGTTTTGATTTACCCTAAGACCAATTCATTTGTTTTTTTAGCAACCCATTCATACAACTATTCTCCAGCACTCCATTTCAAACAATTTGATTTTCTTCCCCTCAGTTTTCCAGCCATCCCTTTATTTATATTCCAGCTTTCTTCCAGACTGAAATTCAAGGTGGCTTACAAAAGGTCATAAATTGCAATAAATATTGTTTGTTTGTTTGTTTGTTTAGAGCATTTATACCCTACGTTTCAGCCAAAAAGACTCCCAAGAGTGGATTCCACATTGTTAATTTGACAGTGTCCTGCCCTCCGGTTTACAATATAAAAAGACACCTATAATTAAAATAAATACAATAAAACATGTTAAAACATAGAAAATTAAGATTAAAACAAAATTAACAACTACAGAATTAACACCATTTAAATCTTACTTAAAGAAAAAACTAAAAACAGCATAGCACCATCAAAAGCCCTCTTGTTAAACTCAACTTCCAAAGGTTTGCTGGAAAAGAAGTTTGAACTTTCTGCCAAAAGGACAACAAAGAAGGAGTCATCCTAGTTTCCCTATGGAGGAAATTCCAAAGTGTGAGAGCAGTCCCAGAGGAGGCCTTCTCCTGTATTCTACACCATCCAGCTTCCACACCCATTTGTAGCAATCACATTATCCAAATGATTCTGACTTTGGTATTTAATAATATGTCTTTACACTTGAGAACTTTGACTAGTTCCCTCATACAGTACCTCTCTTTCCAAATCTCATTTATCTTCTGATTTTTCCCTACAGTCTCTATGTTGATTAATAATTAAGCCAAGATTCACACACACACACATATGAAAAAAATCGATCATTATCTATTTGATTAAAGATTAAGGATATTGTTATACATGCCTACTCAGAATTATAATGTGGCTTACTGCTAGGTTAGTGTTTATAGCTGCTGCCCTAATCTGCTGCCCCCTAGGGAGTACAATTTGGAGAAGATCTGTATACAGGGTTGCAGCCTTAAAAACCTAGAGCCAGTCAAGTCCATAGTTAAACTATGGGATTTTTTTTTTAATGAGAGCTTGATGCATAGGTATTCTTGCTTCCTCAAATACCTTTCTCCTACTCTTTTCCTGATTAGCACACTCAGGACCCACCGGTTTACACCAAACTGGCATACCCTGCATAATGGTGGAACACTGAAAGTTTCCGACAGTGTCAGTGCTATCATTTTTTATTTATATATTCATTTGCTTGCCTTTTTGGACCAAAGGTTCTGACATCTTCTGGGAAACAAATTAAAGCCTCTGGCAAAGCCAGGAGTTCCTTTCAAACACAACTACTGGATGCTTTGACTTGGCAGCTGCATCATATGGACAAGTCACTGTAGGGGAATAAATCTCTCCTTGGCAAGGCAGCTGCTCAAATCTAACCCAAATTAGCTTAGCTTTTGCACATACATTTTAGTCAAGTGCATTCGAAGCCCCAGACAGGTAACAGACCTTCCAGAGGAGATATCTCAGCCAGAATCTTCCTAATAATTCATTCAGACTGGCTTGGTGGTGGTAATTTATTCACTTAACAGGATGTTAACATTCATATTAGAGAGAAAAAAATGAGGCGGGGGGGGGGGGGGACAGAGAGAATGCTTTCATAATTAAACGAATTGGCCCTAAACTAAAATAGCAAGTTGAGGTAATTGGCAACAACTGCTCAGCCATGATAAGAAGTTAAGTAGAATAATTTGTGAGTTGGTCTGTGTGCCATATTCTGCCAATATGTGGCTACAAAATAAGAACAGAAGCTCCATCCACTGTACTCGGGATGTAACAAACTTGACCAGTATACTGTACTTAATCTCACTAATTTTATGGTTGTGTGCCTTCAAGACATTGCCAACTTCTGCTAACCAAATGCAAACCTGTCACATGGATTTCTTGTCAAGATTTGTTCAGAGGGGCTTGCCATTGCCTTCTTCAGAGGCTGAGAGAGAGTGACTTGCCTAAAGCCACCAGTGGGTTTCCATGTCCAAGCAGGCATTTGAACCCTGTTCTCCAGAGTCACCTACTGGCTGTCTGAAGTCACTACTACAATTTTAACAATCAGAACTATGTAAAGTTATTTTGTTTGGACTATAGTTCCCAGATTCCCTGAGCCAGCATGGCCAGTTTTAAAAAGTAAATTTGCTAAGCTGTACTGGAATGGACCGATTGATTTTGTTGAGCACATCACTACATTTTGCTTGCTAATAACTCTGGAACAGTGTCATAGTTGCTGATTTATTTGTTCATCCCACTTGTTTACCCACCTTTGTGGGTATGTGGTTTTGTATGTGGTTTTGCAGTAAAAATTCAAACCCACTTGCATATTAGTATTAACCAAGGGAAGTATAAAAGAAGAAGAAGTACTGAGAGCCAGTATAGTATGGTGGTTTGAGCACTGGACTACGACTCTGGAAATCAGGGTTCGATTCCCTGCTTGAGCATAAAAACCCACTGGTTGACCTTTAGTAAGTCACACTTTATCAGCCTCAGAGGATGGCAGTGGTAAGCCCCCTCTGAAGAAACCTGCCAAGAAACCCTATCATAGTTTCATCTTAGGGTTGCCATAAGTCAAAAATAACCTGGAGGCACATAACAACAAAACTGTAAGCTTGAAGACAGGGAAATGTCTAATTCACACATTGTAAGCTGCTCTGATAGCCTTGGCTGAAGAGCGGGGTATAAATATTATTATTATTATTATTATTATTATTATTATTATTATTATTAAGCATCAGTGTTGTATAGTATTTTGAGTGTTGGACTAAGATTCCAGAACACTAGAAGAATTCAAATCCCTGCTCAGCCATGGAAACCCACAGGATGGTCTTGATCAAATCACATTCTCTAAGCTTGAGACAGAGGAAAGCAGTGGAAACCTCTGTGTAGAGTCCTAAAGCTTATCCTAAAAAACCCAAGAATAGGATCAGCGTGAATACCATTTTTAGTTGATAGGTTATTTTTAAAAGAAATGTCATTATGTCCTCATTACCTCAAAATGTAAAATGCTTTGATTTATACAGTGGTTTCATTGCTAAATGGATCCCCAGATGATAGCTGTTCATGCTGCTTGAGTTCAATTTGTCTCCCATTCAAACAGCAGAAATAAATCCTGAATTTCCATGCAAAAGGCAGTATTTTAAATGTAAGGAGACACTCAAATGAAAATTCAACTTTACACTATGGAATTTTACGTCCTTGTTTCTTTCTTGGCAGATGTCCGTAGAAGAACAATATATGAGTATCACAGAGTGGAGCTTCAGATGTCAAAGGTTACCAATCTGTCAGCTGTTGAGATGATTCCTCTTCCTAGTAAGTCAAGTCCAACAAGCACATGAAATGTAACCTTCTAAAAGAGTTTTAAAAAAATAGATATCTCATCTTCTCAATTGTTTGTATTGTATTTAGCAAACATTATTTTCATGATAACTATAAATTATTCATAACTTTCAAATTCTGGTGACATCTAAAACCATGTAACAGCATACTGGAAAATAACTTTGGTTTATTCCACACCCATTTCTGTGTCCTGAATTGATCAGTGCTGTGGTCTCCACGTTATTTCAGCATTCAGCAGAATTAAATAATGTTCATACAAAATATAATCTGCATGCTTAAACATTCCTCATCCATCGTCATTGATTGGTTGATTCTTTTCTACCATAGAAGTTTCTTTCTTTGTCTTTCACTGCTTAAAGTAACTTCTTTGGTGTGGGCATGCCTCAGTGATGTTTGGCAGGCAGAAGGTTCCCAAGGGCACTACAAATGTGCAATTGGCACTGCTGCTCACAACCCTCTGTGCTTAAGGACAGACATCCTTGCCAACTTTATTGTTATCTCACGATGTTAGAACTGTAGATGTGAAACCACACTGAGTGTGTAGTCAATGAACCAGATGAAAAATGAACCAGATTTTTTAAATCAAGCCGCTATGAGGTAGAGGGCAGGAATACTCATGAATAAACAAGAGAAGCATTGTAGAAACACAGTTTGACACCACTTTAACTGCCATGTTTGATCCTACATAATCCTGGGATTTGTAGTTTTGTGATGCACCAGCACTCTTTGAGCAGAGAAGGCTAAAGATCTCGTAAAACTATGAATCGTAGGATTCCATAGGATGGAGCTACAGCACTTAAAGTGGTGTCAAACTGCATTATTTCTATAGTGTAGATTCAGCTATGGTGAACACTAGTGAGATATCAAGGCATATAACAGAACCAAAACAAAAAACTGCAAAACAGAGTAACTGATATAGCATACACACTGGATGATCTATTACTTTGTCAGAACTAGCCAGAGTATCACAGCATACATTGTCTGGTGATTGTATATTTGCACAGTACCTAGTGATGATAGCTCCTTTAAGAATCAGGAAGTGGCAAGCTTACTTTGTATGCTTGTTACTCCAAAAGAAATGGAATCATAAAATCATAGAGTTGGAAGAGACCACAAGGCCAGTTCAACCCCTGCTATGCAGGAATTCACAATCAAAATATCCCCGACAGATGGCCATCCAGCCTCTGTATAAAAATCTCCAAAGAATGAGATTCCACCACTCTCTGAGGAAGTGTATTCCACTGTCGAACAGCCCTTACTGTTCTTCCTAATGTTTAGGTGGAATCTCTTTTCCTATAGCTTGCATCTATTGTTCCAGGTCTTATTCTCTGGAGCAGAATAGTAATAAATGCTTGCTTCACAGCTCTTCCACCTCCATTTTTTATCCATGGTAAATCAATGTTGTTGTTATTGTTATTATTATTATTATTATTAATATTCCGCTTTTTCCTGAAGGAAAATAATAAAACATCAAACAATTAAAGATTACATTTTAAAAATCCCAAGACCCCCAACCCTGCCCCCAATCATAAAAACAGTGATCGACTCATAAAAAGAGATTAAACATCAAAGAATTTAAAACTATCCAATAGGAATACATTAAAATTTCAGGCAGATTAGTGGAAGAAACAAATCTTCCTCTAGAGGAGGGGGGGACAGGGATTATAGTATCAAACAATTTTGGTATCAGTAGCAATAGAGGTGTCAATAGAAGGGGAGGCAAGTCTAATGGATCTAATGAATCTAACCTAATCTGGGAAGGCCTGCTGGAAGAATCCTTTAAGGATTCTTAATAGCGTTTTTAAAAGCTTCCAAGATGGTAATATGGTGGATCTCATCCAGCAGGTCATTCCAGAGCCTGAGAGCAGCTGATGAAAAGGTCCTCTGTGTCAGCGCTGAAAGTCAGGTCTTCTTAGGTTGTAGCAGATTCTTCCCAGAGGACCGAAGTGTGTGGGGTGGATTGTATTTTTAATTTTTTTAGATGACTCAGAGGGCACATTGGCAGAGAAACCATCAGATGATAGCTACCAGCCTTTTCTTAATCATATTACAACCCTTGCACAGTTCCCTGCCCTAGTTTATTATGTCCTTAAGACAAAAACATTAGCTTTGCACAGTAAAATGTAAGAATCTCAAAGGAAATGGACAGAAAGAAGCCATGACTGCTTTCATGGCAAATAGCAAATTTAGAAACTGTAGGGGGAAAATATGTCGATTTGTGGAAATAACATTACTTTTACAAATGGGATTAAAAACTGAATCCAAAAGATCTTTAGTATGTGTACATTCCTCCATCATGCATATCTTGTTGTTAACCCTAGATAACTATCCCCACTCTTGCAAAAAACAACAACAACCCACAGCCCTCCAGTTATTTGAGAAGATTATTCTCTGTGTTACTCTAAAACTCCTGAGAAAACTATTGATTGTTAAAAATAAAATAAAGTGTAACACTAACAATTTGTTTTTACAGCCTGCCTCCAGTTTAACAGCTGTGGGCCTTGTGTCACAGCCCAAATTGGCTTCAACTGCAGCTGGTGCAATAAACTCCAAAGGTAAGAAAGCTAGTTCATTTTTTGGCCTTTGATATACAATGGCCCTGATAATGAATCCATTTTTCTCTTGGCCAATCTATTTCCTAAGAGGTCATTTTAATTGGACTGATTTATTCCTGGTGACAACTGAAGTGATGCATTTGACCTTTTAATTTGCGATATATAAAGTAATAACATTTCTCTCGCAGAGTCACAGGACAGTCTCATTGTCAGCTGGACATTGCCAGCACAATCAGCCCTCAGAAAGAAGAGCTAGTTACCGTACTTGGTGGGAATACCTTACAATTACAACATACTGTAGTATTGTGAAGTACTGTATAATTAAAAGTAAAGCTATCAAACCAGGCAGGAGCCACAAGTCATTCAACTAGAAGTACAAAATGAGAAATATTCCTGTATGATTATCTATGAATGGTTGAAAACACTTATCAAACTGAAGCAAGAGAAAGGCTAGCCAACATCATCTCTTTATATTGCCGTCTGCTTAAAAATAGAGGTGGGGGAATGGGGAAAAACTATGGGACTTGAATACAAAGAACAAGATGGCTTGTTTTATTAAATTAAAGGAGATATTCAAAGTATCTCCTGATGTGAAGCTTCCTAAATTGGAGATTCCCAACCATATCTGCCTTCCCTTTGTTTTGATAATTATAATTTTTGATTTGATTTGATCTGAAAATCAACCAGAGAGAATTATTCAGAATCCTATGTTGATAATGCAGTTGCTATTATCAATTCTATAAAATAATGGTAGTAGTGGTATGTTTCTCTGCATTTGTTTATTGTGGGGGGGCATGTTTTACTGATCAGCAACAGCAATGTAGTGTACAGCCAATGCTATAACAAATGAAATGCCTCCACTTTTTTGATTAGTAAGGATAATGATATTGCGAACTGCCTCCCCTGGGTTTCTCTGTTCCTTCAGAGTTTAGCTGAAATCTAAAAATAGCTGGAGAAAAAATGGATTTTCCCAGGAATAATATATTGTTGTTACCTGTAATGTGAAGTATTTAGATATGGCTGGTTCTGAACATGCAATTTAGATGATTTAGCTGGCAGAGGCTGAAAAATCCTAGAGCTGGTTTGTTGATGGGTCAGCACAACTGCTTAATTTGGGGTTATGAAGCTATGGTGATTGTTATGATAAACACCTTTATGTTAAAATTTTCCACTACCCCACTCATCAGAAATGTACACAAATCATCTGCTGTGTTGTTTTCAATGTGCACCATATGTTTTGCAATGCAAATTACCACCTTCAGCAAAATAATCATTGTCCCTTTCCTTATGATAAAGAAATTCTACCAGGGTGGAATAAAAGAGAAGCCTAGTCACAAATCAGTGGTAAGAATTCAAATGCCTCTAAATGGTGGATGGGGAAAGTGAGGACTTAGGCCCACTTTGAGGCCTGACCTCCTATTTCATAGTCCTGCAAAGCCCCTAATCCCCCAAAGCTTTTCTTAATAGTCAATTTTGAGATTATTCTTTCCTCGAAAATGGCTCCATACCATCCACAAATGTGGCAGTTCGGGCCACTCACCTCCCAAAACCCACCCATCCCAAAGCAATAAGGCTAAAAATCAGGAAAAATGGCACCTGATAGTGACAAAGGTCCAAAACACACTGCAGAAGTAATCCAGTTTGAGACTGCATGAACTGCTCTGGCTCAGTGCTATGGAATTCTGGGAATTGTAGTTTACTGTGGCACCAGAACTCTCTGACAGAGAAGGCTAAATGTCTCACACAACTACCGTTCCCAGATTTCCTAGCATTGAGCCAGGACAATTAAAGCAGTCTCAAACTAGATTATTTCTGCAGTGTGTTTTGGACCTAAGCACCACTTTCTACATGTCCGGATGTGATGGTGTAGCCGAAGAGAGGAGAGGGTATAGAGGTGGAAAAAAATTCCTGGCCCTATGCCATGGCCTGCCCTTGATCTAAACTAATTACTGGTTACTTTGGTTTCATTGCATTTATGCATGTGAGCACCATTTCTGCTCTTCTGATATGCAATTTCAGGAAAAGGATGCAGCTTTGGATTTTTAGCCTCTGTTGTGGAAAAACTGTAGTTTCCTTGTAAAAAAAACAAGTTTTGCATTTGAAACTCAGGGTACTTTCTAGCATCACAAAATAGGGCTTATATTAAACCAACACATGGATATTTGGTGGCAATTTTTGATGTTGACTTGCAATGCTGGTCCAAGAAATGTTTCTGCCTGAGACAGACAAATTGATGATGTCCCTCATGTCTGTTTCATGCTTTAAAAAAAGTTGATCAGACTGGCAGCTGAATCTTACTTCAACATTTACAAAGCGGTAACTCCTTCCTGTTCCTCCTTTTCTTAATAATTTTAGATACAATTGCATTAAGGTAGAAATATGCTAGAAGCATAAATAAAAGTACACAATTCCACATTAGTCTGTGGAATTCTGTACTAACATAGGAACTATATGTGTACATTTTATCACCTGGATTGCCTCCTGAATTGAAATACACTGCATATTACACTGAGACTCTTGTGCTTTACACTATACAAATGTCTCTTACATCTAAAGGTTTTGCTGAATGGTGAGATAAAAAGAGAAGCAACTATCAGAGACCTTAGGAATCTTTATCTTTTTGAACTACATCTCAAAGAATCCCTAGATACAGGTGACTCTGAAACAAACAGTCCAAAAAGTAGCTTTTTGCAATTCTGAGTTACTTTCTATTCCCACCTCTCTGATTATCTGTTTTTTAAAAAACAGATAAACAAAACTTCCCTTTCTCCCAGGGTGCTAGGGGAGAGTGTTGTCACAGCACAGACGTACAAAAAGGAATGTGAATGACAATTGGTTTCTGAAGGAGAGTAGGATCGAATCAAGCTGGCACATATCTTGTATTTCTGAGGCACATCTTCCTCAGTTACGAGGTAGGGCCTTCTGCTGCTGCTTTTTCCTATAAAGAAGAATGTAGATTCCTAATGCCAAGTGGAACTTCAGGGGAAAGATAATAAAAATTCTTGGGCCATCTGTTCATTATTACTTCTTTAAAGTTCAGCTATGTGGTCCAACAGAACCTTGTCTGGCTCTCTGTCAAGCCCAGAGACTTACAATGTCCTCCCCATGTCAAGAAAAATAAAATGTTTACAAATATTTTGTTTTGCCTTTCCTTTCTGACTTTGAGTTTAAACAGGTCACAGTAGCCTACAACAGATGACTCTAGTACATCCCTCAGCAGGTCTTAGGAGTGAAAATTAGGCCCTAACACTTCCAAAGTTACCTCTCCCTAGCTTATGCAGAGAAATGTAAAAGGCAGGTTAACACCAATTGCAATGTGTATTTGATTATCTGTCATCATGTATCAAGTTAAAAGAGAACAGATGTTGTTACATTACTAAAGAAATGCTACTTACAACAGCAATTATGAAAAAAGCCAAACATCTCAAGTGCAGCCATAAACTACTGTTTGTGGGTCTGGATCAGCAAGCCCTAAACTTAATATGTCTCTAAAATGTGCATAGGAAACCATTAAAAATAAATTAAGGGGTTTCCATATTCAGCAGGATATGGAACAGAATTAGACCTTGGCTTTATTTTCAGCATATTAAGGAGATAATGTTGAGGAGATACTTTTTGGAAATGTACAGTATTTCCATGGCTTAGCCTTCGGCTTTCTGCAAATAACCTTTTAGAGACAATTTGCAACATCTTTTAAACAACTCAGTAGTTTCACATTTCTTCTCTAGCCTATTTCACATTGCTGGTATAACTGATAAAACCCTAATCTACTTGGATGCAGGATATCTGACTGTCCTCTTCCTCCAATCCAAGTCTGCATTTTCTTGCTTTTTCTTGCTTTTCTTCCACAGCAGGAGGCTTCCTGCCTCCTTCTGCGGCCTCTTCCTCTTTCCTCTCGCCTCTTCCTCCTCCACAACATGAGCTTGCTGTCTGTGGATGCTTTGAAGCTAACTATCTCATTGTGTGATTATGGTTGATTTAATTGGTGATGAATTAGACATTTTTTTTCCTTAACACCTAACTAAATATTTTTACCTGGTACTGCAAACTGGTCCTAACCAAGCACATTTCTGCATAAGTTCTATAAACGTCCCATGAAGGGACAAACTGGTACCCCATCGCTACATATCAATCCCTAGAAAATCTTTTTATGGCTGTGTTGATTAAAGGGCATGTGCTATCTCCGCAGCTTACTCATAGTAATGAAATAATTAGTTGTCATGAAAATAAAGTTAATTGCTCAAAAAAAAAATTCAGATGAAATGTATAAACAGACACTAATAGTATGACACTAAATCTGCACAGCAATAACCCAGGTGAAATGTAAGAAGCCTCTGATGAGTTTATATTATAACCAAGATTTGATGGGAGCACTTTTCTATTTCTGCAATACATTGCCAGTATTAGTATTAGTATCATTAGTATTTATTGTTGTTGCTGTTGTCATCATCATTATTTTAAAATGCAGTCTTAATGTTATCTTGATTGCATAGGGTCAGAGAGTGGAATCCTGAATGTTAACACTAACACCTAAACATCTAATGTTGGACATTTAATGTTGTAATGGGATCGATGTAGGCCATTAAGGTGAAGCTGAATTCACATATGACAAAGTTTCTGTCAGTTGAGGGCACTTGGAGTAGATGGCATGTCCTCAGTGGGGTTGTACTTCCCTGAGGGGACAGGTGCATATTTTGGGAGTATTCCTACATCCATTTCATTAGAGGCCCAAGTAGACTTTGTGGCACAAAGTGCTTGGGGCAAGTTTCAGATGCTCCACCAGCTACAGCATTTCCTGGAGAGAAAGAACTTAGCTACAGTAATCCATGCAGTGGAAACCCCTGATGAAACTACTGCAGTGCAGTCTCCCTGGGGCTGCCCTTGAAGATAGCTAATGCAAAATGAAGCAACTGGACTTCTGAGTAGAGCATCATAAAGAAAATATGGCGGGTTACAGACCGGTGAAAAGCGGCGGCCTGTACCCGCCCCTTTCCCCGGTGTATCGGGGCCTCAGCGGCCAGAGCGGCAGCCATTGAGGCCCCGATCCGCCGCTTTCTGGGCCGCGGGGAAGCGGCAAAAGGCCCCTTCCCCGCAGCCTGGAAAGGGGTGTCCTTGGGGCTTCAAGCCCCAAGGACACCCCGTGGCGGCAGGGAGGAGGAGAAAGGGGCCACTTGGCCCCTTTCTCCTCCGCGTCGCTGGCGCAGCTGTCTGAAGGCTGCGCCCAGCGACGCAAAGCCAAGAAGGAGCTCCGAAACAGAGCTCCTTCTTGTGCTGCGTAAAGGGCGCTCTAAGCGCCCTCACGCGGCGCGATGGCATCACGTCTGCGCCGCCTCATTTGGAGGCGGCACATTCGTGACGCCATCATGGCGGCCCCCATGTAGATGGGGCACCGCCATCTTGTACGTCCTCAGGACGTATTAGGCTTGGGGGCGTCAAAAAGTGACGCCCCTTTTTAAAACTAGGACGTCCTGAGGACGTCCCTTATGGCCGTTTGTAACGCGCCTATGTGGCCTAAGTTTTAAAAGAATTGGCTGCCAGTATGTTTTTGGTCCAAAGCCAAGGTGCTAAGGGTGACATTTAAAACCCCACATAGGTTTAAATATTTAAAGTACTTTAAAAAGCACCATTCCCTTTATATTCTTTTCCATGCATGGGATTATTCTACAAGGGACATTCTCTGTGTTCCACCAGTGGGTGCAATACATTTTGGCATAATAGGAAGAGGCCCTTCTCTGCTGCAGTGTCCAAGTTATGCACTCCCTTTAGAGCCCCAACTGGTGCCAACAGTGGTTTCTTTCCAGCTCCAAGTAAAAAGATAGCTTTTTACTTGAGTTCATTCAAAACTGCACATGTTTGTCCTTTTAGATTGTCCTAAACTGTTTTAACTTTTTTAACTATCATAAGTGTTAAACTCTTTAATATGCTTTTAATTTGCTTACATTGTTCTTATTGATGATTTTAAAACTGTTCAAATCATTTTGTTTTTGTTTTTGGACATCATGCTGAAATCATTATAATATATAGGGTAGAATAAAAATATTTTAATAAAGACGTCTGCATAACTCTAAGTTACATACATATATGTCAAGATTCTAGCCTATATGTTTGCTTCTTCTTCTGAGGTATTTTCTTTGTTCTTATAGAGTAATAGAATCACAGAGTTGAAAGAGACCTTAAGGGCCATCCAGTCCAACCCCCTGCCACGCAGGAATACTCAATCAAAGCACTCCCGACAAATGGTCCTTCAGAAGCAATACAGGCCGGCACTTTGTGCTGGCCTATGGGCAGGGTTAGGGCACAGCATCTTCATGCTGCATGCCCTAACCTTGCCCCCAGGATGCCATTTTGGCACGTGCCGGTTCACACGGCACGTGCCATGATGACGCCTCTCTGGTGCTACATCCACATGATGCAGCACTGAAGTGGTATCATAAAGCCGTGCCACCACAGCTATGGTACCTTTTGGAGGGCACAAAAATTAGCTGCTTTTGGCGGCTCCTTTTTGCGCTCTCCAGAGGCCAGATAGGGGCTGTGGCTGGGGTTGCTGTGCCACAGGAAAAGGGCAGCTGCATGCCACCCATCTGTACAGCCCCCCAGTCTCTGTTTAAAAACCTCCAAAGAAGAAGACTTCATCACTTTGTGGGGCTGTATGTCCCATTGTTGAATAGCTATTACTGTCAGGAAGTTTTTTCTAATGTATAGCTGGAATCTATTTTCCTATAGTTTGAAGTTTTGTATACTTCATGCAGTCAACTGCAATTGGGGGAACCTGAAGACAATCATAGATACTGTATGGAAAATTGATTTCCCTATCAGACCTCATGACTTCCTATGAGGAAGGCTGATAAGGCTCAACTCCTTATCCGACCGTCCTTTTATGTATTCCTCAAAATGTTCTGTTGCTTTGCTTTGTCTAGTTTCTCCCACACTGATTTGCTTTGGAGAAAGAGATATCTAAATACAACCTAAATGCACCATGGCACATGCTGTATTGATTATGAATGGTGGACAGGACAATAAAGGAACAAGTGGAAAATAAAATACGCAGAAAGTGCTGGCTGGGAAAAGCTGGAGCAAGTACTTCCATGTGCTCAGTGTGCATGCATTTTCCAGTGTCTATAGAGGATTCATGGGTCCATGACAAGCCACCCTTAGATGTTCTTTGCTGCTTATTCCTCCAGTGTATGTGCTGCATAATAGCAGTAATTAAATCATTTGCTTCCCACCTCTACATATAATGAGTGCTAATGGGTATTCGTAATGAGAAAACTGATGAGCCCCTACTCTTCTATAATTCATCAGTAATCAGCATTTGACTGTTTTTGCTGTGTGTTCACTTTAATTTGACTTTGCATTCATCTAAAGACAAATGTGACCTGGAGGGGAAGAGAAAAACCAATACTCCTGGAACTTCGAGCCTACATCATTCCAAGCTCTGTGAACACCATCTGTCATAGGACCTTCCAGCCTTTCCTTAGCTTGTTTCTTGTCTCTGTTGATTAAATCAGTAGAAGAGTTTTCTCTTTTCCACTTTAAAATTCCAGTTCTTTTCAAATTATTCTATGATGTCCATATCTGGAATAGGCACATAAGACTTTGCAGAACTACAGATATTCTTCCTGTAGTGTGCAAATATAGTTCTATTAAGCACTTGTATGGTATCAACCCAAAATAAGAAATTAATAGGATTTTGTAATCATGAAAGGAGGAGAACTTTCTCCTAATGGAAAAAGAGGTAGCCGTGTATTGGCGGCGGCGGGAGGGGGGGTTATGCCATTAATTCTGTATATTTTTTTTCTTTTGTTTGTTTGTCTGGAAGAAAATAGGGACAACTTAATATTATAATTTTAAAAGGGGGAAAATAGGGGGTGGGAGGAATGATGAGTTGATAGTCCGGAGTGATATTACTTGGTATTTTATGGTACTGTATACAAATTGTGTCTCCCTTATTTGATATACTTGGGACCAGAAGTGTTTGGGGTTTTGGAGTTTTGGGAATTTTGGAATATTTACATATAGATACTGAAATATCTTAGAGATGGACCGAAGTCTAAACCTGAAATTCATTTGTGTTTCATACACACCTTACACACATAGCTTGAATGTAATTTTATCTTCAATATTTTAAATACATTTTTTGCATTAAACAAGGTTGGTCTACATTGAATCATCCAAAAGCAAAGGTGTCACTATCTCAGCTAGTCATGTGGACAGTTTTGGATTTTGGAATTTCAGATAAGGGAGACTCAATCTGTATTCTTGCAATATTATTTTTAATAGAACAAAATGTCTAAAATGTACACATAAGAGATTATTTGAAAAATCATCTCCTGTGATCATCCCATGTTTGGGCTGCATATTTAGGGGGCTACAGCAACCCACAACCAATCAACAGTAGACATTCATAACACAAGATTAGGGAGACTTGTGCTCTCAGTTTTCTTAGCCTCATGACCTCCATGATGCAGGATAATAGCCACTTTATCAAATACTTGTAATTATATGAAAACTCGAGACATTTGGGTACCTCTCTTAATTGACGTATAGATTCTGACCCTTTTCTGTTTGCCATGTTGAACCACTGACAGTTTCTGACATATAAGCCAGTTTTGAAACACAGTACAGCCCTTCAGTCATTGTAATGAATACCATTTTAAATACATTGTGTGCATCCTGAGCTAACTGATGACATGAAGCACTGAGCACCTCCCGTTCCTATCATGAAGGTGACTGCTCAAATTGTTATTTTGAGCAGCCTAAATGTAGGTGTTTTCCTGTGCTTGATAAGTGAAACAAGTCCTTTCTGCGTTTTTTTCCCCCTTTATGATCCATAGCAAATGGCCTTTTTCCAGGACTGGGAAGTAGAAGTAGGAGTAAAGAGTAAAGGATTAAGACGTTTTTGCAGGAGTAGGAATAAGGAGTAACAAAATATATTTGTTACTCCTTATTCCTGTTACTATATTGTACACGCAAATACCAAAAAAGGGGCTTTTCCCCAAGGGTAGGGAGTAGGAGTAAGGAGGAGTAAAGGAGAAAGAGGTTTTTACAGGAGTAGGAGTAAGAGTAATGTTAAGGGGGGAAATCTTATGCTGGAGTAGGACAAGGAATAATCCCAAAATCACCACTAGTCCCCAGCTCTGCTTTTTTCTAGTATTAGGAATATAGGGCTGGGCTGACATTGCTAGTTTTTTATAATGGCTTACAAAGAAACTGTAACAGATGTTAATACCTAATTACTTTTACATTATATTGTTATAAATATTATTTTCAGTAAAACATAAAGTTTTAAAATGTCCATGTAGGAAGTGGGCTTAAAGATTCCTCCTCCTCTGTTTCATGAAACCACATTCCTGTAACTATGATGAGTTACACTTCCATTGTAAATGGAATGACATTATCCCTCAAGTTACACTTTGATGTCACTTAGGATGCATTTACACTGTAGAAATAATGCAGTTTTGACATCACTTTAACTGCCATGGCTCCATCCTACAGAATCCTGGGATTCATAGTTTTATAAGGTACTAGCATTCTTTTCCAGAGAAGGATTTGTAAAGCTACAAATCCCAGGATTTCATAGGACAGAGGTACAACACTTAAAGTAGTGTCAAACTGCATTCTTTCTACAATATAGATGCACCCCTTGTTAGATCGCCTCCTTTTTCTGCAAAAAGGAATTACTAACAACATAGCTTTTTTTGCTGGCCAAAGCATCTTTAGAATGCTACAACTGTACTGTTTGTTATCCTAAATTTTAGGGGAAAGTAAGATGGAATAAAAAGGGAGTCAGTAACAAATAAATAAATTTAGGGCCTGAACAGACAGGCCAAAATAAAGCTGCTTCGGGTCACTTTGGATGTGTGTTGTTTAAAGGATGGATGCATCCAAAGAGGCCGGAAGCCACACCAAAGCTCAGCTTTAGCGCAACTTCTGGCCTCTTAAGATTTGTGTATCATTTAAACAGCATACCTCCAAAGTGAACCGAAGCAGCTTAATTTTGGCCTGTCTGTTCGGGGTTCGGGGTCTTAGATTCCCTTTCTACTCCCTATCCATGCCATTTCATTAACTTTCAAATGAACCATCCAGAATTTGTTGAATTATACAGAACCTCTTTCTTATTTTTTAAAAGATGCATGTTGTTGTTTTTATATTGCCTATTGTTGGCATCTTTCCCTTGACATCTCTGAAAGAGGAGGAAAAGTATAGATTTTAGGTAATGTAGTATATAAACATTCTGCCTTGTTTCTGCGAGTGCATTTACACTGTAGAAATAATGCAATTTTACACCATTTAAATGCTGTAGCTCCATCCTATGGAATCCTAGGATTTGTAGCTTTACAAATCCTTTGCTATCAAAGAATGCTAGTACCTCACAAAACTACAAATCCCAGGATTCTATAGGACGGAGCAATGGCAGTTAAAGATGTGTCAAAATGCATTATTTTACAGTGTAGATGTACTCTGCAACATAAATAGGGACAAATGACTCTTTGAAAACCTCCAGGTGTTTACAGCTCCTCTCTGTCTCACATTCACTACCCTAGAAGAAATCAACTCAGTTCCGTGCAGCATTCTGTCAAGAACCACTAGCCAAATCAACCCATTGCCATTATGTCTGTAAACATGATCTGCGGTAACTCTAAAAATCATATTTATGTATTCTGGGTAAACGGACAAGCAAGGGATTCTCTATAGTGAAAGCCCCCCCCCACCTTCCTCCCAAGTAAGGTCCTTGTTCTCATGTCCTAAAATGTGGTCTGTTAATTGCTTTGCTAGGAGCAAACTTGGGTCATCCTTTGAGAATGAAGTTGTTATAAAACGTCTGTGTTGACAGATGGTCCAAATGGCATAACTAATCAAATCTAGCATGGTGTTTTTGTGGCAATGGGGAATTATCGCTGTGCCAGTAAATGAAAGGCTTATTAAATGTTGTGTTCTAAGCAGGAAATACATTGTAATGATAGCTTGCAGAGTCATAATTTGGGGATGCAACAATGATTATATGCTCTGTGACTGATGGTTCTCTGACATATGCCTTGGAAATATTTTGTAGATAGCTCCACTTGGAGCCAAAACTATCTTGCTCCTGATAAAGCAGCTTTTCAATAAGAATGATTAGGCTCACCATTGCGTCAGCAGGATGCGTTGAATAGACAGGGCCTGTCATTCTTTTCATTTTCCTAGTGCAAACTAATCCAGATTATTTGCTAGTTCCTCATGTTTGTGATGAGTACTATTTCAGATCTTTTCATAGAGGCAGAGATTTAGTAAACAAAGATTGCCTGCTTCACTATGGATTGAGTTCTACTAAGCCAAGGCAGGATAGAAATCTTCTAAACAGGAGGGTAAGTGAGTGACAGCTTTCAGGACTTCATCCTTACAATGCAAGGTTATGCATGTGCACTCAAACAATTGCCATTCAGTTCAATAAGACATACTGTCCAATAAGGATGCATAAGATTGCAGCCACAGTTTTATATGTTTGTGTAGTTATACAATCAGCTACATTTTGAATTCTGGCTTCTCTAGATTTGTCGTGAAATACAAACTTTCCATAACTGTTTTTCCATTAACATTGAACACTGAGTTCATTCAGAGTTGAAAGTAAAAATGATTACCAACAACACAGGCCATATCTTTGAACCTTGTTCTCTTAACAATTCTAGGTCAAGGATGTTACCCACGCAGGGTTAGAAAAGTTATATTTTGGACTACAACTCTGAGAGTTCCCTAGCCAGCAAGGTCACTGAGAAATTCTTGGAGCAATAGTCCAAAAAAGTATTTTTGTTTTCCTAAGTTGTATTAGGAAATGTAGCCGCCTTTGTTTTTCATAGAGGACTCATAGACCTCCTACTCCAGAGATGTACATTGACTACGCTATTTAAGGCTTAATTCACTCTATCTCACAGGCACTGGGTACTGCCTTCAAATAGCCCGTCTTGTCTTAAAGATTATAGTAATACAATAGGGCACAAAAAACAGAGCATGACCTCCTAATTCCCCTGAATTTTAACTCTAAAACTCTCTCAGTCTCCCACTCTCAGTCTTCCAACATCCCCCCAAAAATGAAATCTGATCATCACTGTCTTCCTCCTCCCAAGCATAGCTTTTGAAGAGCCACTCATAAAAATGCCCCTGTCTGACATTCTACCCATATTGAATATCATCCCATTACTCAATGCGCAGACCATCTTTATTTTCTCAGAAATAAAACCCACAATATGCTGTCAGATGAGGACTCTTGTTTTGTCTTGCTTTATCTTGAGAAGTACTATAACCATTCTGTTTCCTCTTGGACTTTAGGCCTTGTCCATTACAGTGTGTTTTCTTAAGCTTGATAACCTTGCCTCTTCATTGTTACAAGGTTGCCTTGTTTCCATTCCAAGATCTCAAGTCATTTTAGGAGTAATAATGCCATTTTTGTGTGGTTGAATCCTCTGTGGGAATAATTAATGTGTAACTGTACCAGCTGGTTTAAAATTAGCTCATTGCATACTATAAATTATAATTTGTGGGGAACCTCATTAATTTTTCCTTAATTGGGGAAATAGTTTATGAGAATCCTAAGCCTCTACAATGAAAAATGAAAAATAAAGCAAATAAAGTCTTCTGAATTGTCATTGAGAGTCTTTTGGATGGGTTCTTGCTCAAAATCTGGCATGTTTTCTTCAAACATTCATGAGTGCCTTTATATCTCTGGCGGGGTACAAACCGCTGCTTTGCGGCGCTCCCCCGCCGCCGCCATTTGCTCCGTGCGGGAGCCGCAGCAGCCAAACCGCGCGACTCCCACGCGGAGCAAAAAAGAAGCTCCATTTCGGAGCTTCTTTCTGCGGCGCATCTATGACGTCGCGAGGCGCCTGGCGCGGACTCGCGACGTCATAGGCGCCGCGACACGTCTGGACGCTGTGCGTCCAGTACGTAAAGATGGCGGCGCCCATGTAGAAGGGGCGCTGCCATCTTGTACGTATAGGATATGTACTAGGGTTAGGGGGGTGCGGAAGCACCGCCCCTTCCTAACCCTAGTACGTATCCTATACGTACTAAATGGCGGTGTGTATCCCGCCTCTGATTGCCTACTATGATAAAAAGAAAACTGTAGCACCTGGTACATCATGTTCTTTGTAGTATAACTTTGTCTGAAAGAAAGCAGAGGAAAATCTGGATGGAATGAATTAAATTGGCTTAAATCCATGGGCTTGAGATCAAATCTTAATCTCCTGCTGCATAGAACAATGAAGCTATTAACTATCCAAAGCAAAAAGACACTGACATCGCAAATGGTCTAATTATGGAAATTAGGTCCTTATAGAAAGAATTAATAATTTTTACTCAGAAAATCATCCTGAATGAAGTGAATACTCTGATGATCATACAGATTTAACAGTAAAGGACTTAACTGCTTTCTTCCCTCCCCTCCCCCCCCCCCCTTTCTCTCTCTATCCAACCAATCTATTTTTCATTTGCCTCCGGACAATTTTAATCTCTTCCATCATTTAAAGATGTTCCAGTGGATTTGATCGTCACCGACAAGACTGGGTAGATGGTGGCTGCCCTGAAGAGGTAATAATCAGACATTCTATATTTATGATTTTTTTGTGAACAGTTGGTACTTTCAAATGAAAATTTAGAGACTAGCTTAGATCCAGAAATGGTTCTCCCAACCAGGTTAAATAGCAAGTTTCTAGACTCAGTCTCCTCCTGAAATTATCAGTTTTGACAGCTGCATATCCACTGATGCTGGATCTGAATGTGGCTCCACTTTTGTCTCAGACAGCACTGATCAGCACATAAACAAAAATCTAGAAATGTTGTTCATGCACCTGTTTTTATGTACATTCTGGCTATGGTGTCTTGAAGTGTATGCTATAATTATCTATAAATACCTCATTAAAGAAATTTTGGCTACAATTGGCTGTATTAGCAATTTTATTAGTTAAGCATGGTGCATAAATATTATAAAAGATGATACAGGATCTGGCTATTAACTGACTAAATGGTTTAGTCCATAAGTCATAACCTGTGGTTTCTGTATGTTTTCAGAGAAGTAGCCATTTTAGTCTGCTTCAGAAGAATAATAAGAAAAAAATATTTTCTGGTACCTTTGAAACAAACATTTTTATTTTAGTATGAGCTGCCATTAGTTACAGTCCACTTCTTAATATGTGTGTATTCAAGCTTCAGGTATACACAAATATATAGTTACATGTAGAGCTGATTCTCAAATGTATTATTTTACGAATCTGAAGAGGAAAATTGTAATCCATGAAAGCAATCTATTAGTTTAAAGGTGCGTGACTCTTTTGTTCCCCTTTTCCCCCTCTTCATTTTTAGTATGCATTAAATAATTTATAAAAAAAAAACATTTAAAGTTAGCTAGGGCACATTGGTCCAAAGTGGAGTAACCAGGTGTCTTTTATTATAAGAGGTATCTCTCATAAGAGGGCCAGAAAGCTTGTCCCTAAGACAAAGAATGTGTTACAATGTCAGATTCCAGATTTGGAACATGTAAAATCATAATATGGATAATTACTTTATATCTCAAATTTAACATCCAGTCTTTCAGTGATCAGTCATCATTCTTGCAATGGCTGGGAGCCTAAACATTTCAAAAGATTTTTTTTAACCATTCTTTCAACATGTCTTCACCCATTTTAGAGATTTCTGTGTGTTTGTTTTAGTTCTTAATCAAGACAGAATTACTGAATTTAGGTTTCCATTTTCATGCACTCCAGTTAGACATTTTTGCTTGCTTTAGATATCTGTAGAACTGTAGACATATGGAGTACACTGAGAGCTAATTTCTACTTTCTTGTTTGTTTTTGTTTCCCTCTTTTCTATAGTCTAAAGATAAGCTTTGTGAAAAGAGTGTAGACACAACTCAAATGCCTCCTCATACCACCATTGCTATACAACAAACAACAACAAGATTCAGAGTTTTAACCACTACCAAAGAATCCATGACATCCCATCTACCAACTAGCCTACCCACAGAAGGTAAACTAAACTGGAATGTGTGATATATAATGCTGAATCTTTTGAGGAGGAAAATGCTGCATAAGATCTACATGTTTGGGGAAAGTAAGCCTTAATAACAACAACAATCTAAAAGCTCCCCAAACCAAAATGTAATGTTTACCCACCAGCATGGGGGGAAGAAAGGTAATTCTCCTTATTTCTTCACTTTAAACCCAAACTTTGTTTGGTGTTGAAGTTCTGGTTTGTAATCCAAACCAAAAAGAAAGCACAAAGCCAACCTTACCAAGAAAACCCGTGATAGATTTGCCTTAGTCAGAAATGACTTGAATACACACAACAACAACAACAACAACAACAACAATTTGAACATGCTTGCTCAGAAGTTATCCCTATTAAGTGGGGCTTACTCCCTGGTAAAGTATATAGGTTTGTGACTTTAGTTGCTTCTTTTTAGTAACATGAAAGTTGTGTAGTGCTTTCCAGTCCTTATAGGATTTTAACTAAAGTCCTTTTTCATTTCTTTTTTTGTCTCTTTCCATTGCTTTAAATTCTCATTAAGAAGATAAATGAAAATCAAATAATGTCGCTTCGTTGTATATTTTACTTAGGCCTGTTACAGACAGCCAAATAAAGCTGCTTCGGTCACAGTGGAGATATGGGGTTTCAAGATGCATGCGTCCTAAGAGTCCAGAACTCACACCAAAGCCCGCTCCAGTCCTAAGGACTGGAGCATGGCTTTGGTGTGGCTTCTGGACTCTTAGGACGCATGCATCTTGAAACCCCATATCTCCACTGTGACTCGAAGCAGCTTTATTTGGCTGTCTGTACAGGCCTTGTGTACCTAAAATTCATTTATAATTGGAAATATGCAGGCTCATCCAATATTTAAAATGTGACTTCAAGCCAAAAGTTAATATCTACACACAACACGCAGTGCGCCATGTCGGTTACCTCCCTTGATTATTTAGGAGAGGTTAAAAAACTTCCTCTTCCAACAGGCTTTCCCCCAGACAATGTAATACCTGCTTTCTCCCCGCTGTACCATTGCACCTGCACTTTGGCTAGCTATTGTTGTGATTTTAATCTGTAAGTTTCTATCTTGTTTTTAATTGTATTATTGTATTGTTTGGGTTTTTTTTTATGATCCTGTTTGTAAAATCGTACATCGCTGTACTTCTTTGTAACCCGCTTTGATCTATTAAGGAAAAGTGGGCTATAAATAAACAGTTTATTATTATTATTATTATTATATGCGGGCCCCTTTATGCACCTTTCAGCTACGCTGAAAGCTGCACACATGGTTGCAATGCACATGCACCATGGGACATGCACCGCACACACATTATGCACAAGCCCATTATTTTCAATGGGGCTCAAGATTGTGCTATTTGCCTTATGCGAGAGGTCTGGAACGGATCCCCCGCATAAGGCAAGGGCCCACTTTATTGTCTCATCTCTTGAGGTGTGTGTGTGTGTGTGTAAACAAAGATGAGACATTTGGTATGAAATGTCAATTTCAATGACAATTGAACATATTAAATCAATTTAATCAGGTATAGGATTTGGTTTGTGTTGTTGTTGTTAAGTGCCTTCAGGTCGTTTCTGACTTATGGTGACCCTAAGGCAACCTATCCTGGGTTTTCTTGGCACATTTCTTCAGAGGCACTTGCCCAAGATCATCAGTGAGTTTACATGGCCAAGACAAGATTCAAACCCTGGTGTCCAGAGTCCTAGTTCCATACCCAAACCACTGCACCGCCATCAACTGGCTGGTATATGTATTGATTGTTTATGTTCCTCTTCGTACTGTTATTCTGAATGTCACTTGTATTTCTGCGTGTAACATCTCACATTTTATTTCTTGAAGTTTTACATAAAACCTTTTAAAACAATTGATGCACCAGTTGGTGGTCGTAAACCTTTGGATTGGCACATGTAAATTAGTGTACTGCGTCACCTACAGGCTGACCAAGATCATAAATCATAATGTCAGATTTTAAAACTCCTTCAGCACATTTTGCTGGTCTATCTTTTCCATGTCCTGCAAAAGTCGCTTCCTGGCACTGATGCATCCCAATCCATTGAAAGTGTCTAGGGGAGGGAAGAGGTAACCAGGCAGCATTCAGGTGTATTTCCTTAACAGATGCTATTTTTCTGGATCTTTATTTTTTTATTTTATTTATTATGATATTTTACCCACTCTTTAGCCCTAAAGGTGTCAGAGTGGCTTACATTATTATTTAATTAGACGGTTCCCTGCCCTCAGGCCTTACAATCTTCAAAAGAACCAGCATAGTTCACTTTTCCCGAAAGTATAGAGTCAAATGTTCATGCAAATGATTATTGGGATGCACTCTAACCAGGAAACTGGCTTTTTCAGTGGGGGTGGGGGTGATGTTGTACAAGAAGATATTGCTTCTTCTGCAACATCCCGAAAATTATATATACACTAGGCCCTTGATATCTGCTGGGGTTTGGGGGCGTGGATAACAAAATCTGTGGATGCTGAAGTCCCATTAAATAGTAAAGTGGTGACCTTTATATAAAATGACAAAATCATGGTTTGTGTTTTGGTATTTATTTAGTTTTTAAATACTTTTAGATGTGGACAGTTGAATGCATGGATAAAAAAAATCCATGGATATGGAAGGCTGACTGTACTGGCATAATTCCAAGGGCCCTTTCACACTACAAAGTTATAGCACTGGTTCCATTCTGTGGAACTTTGTGATTCACAGTTTAGGTTGTCAGAATTTTTAAACCACAGAGCACTAGAGCCCCACCAATCTACAAAGTTCAGGTTTCTGTAGTATGCGGTCATGACAGTTAAAGTGGAATCAAAGTGTTCCGATGTTGTAGTGTGAACGGCTACACCAACATAGGTCAGCAATGGGATTCTAGACTTAATTTATTTGGAATGTAATTCCCAGATATCCTTGGTGAGGGGAGTAATCTGAACTAAAGAAATGTATAAACCCTGTCATGGGGAAATAACCATTGCCTTTGATCACCAAGACATGAAGGTGTCTGCTACAGCCAGTCTTCCATTCTTTATATCAGCCATTTTTAATCTGTGTTTTGGAAAATACTGGGACTCCTTGGGGTGACCAATAATGGTGGCCCAGATGTGCAGAAATATCAGCTGCTCACCATTATTTGGCTTCCCTTTCAACGGACAGCTATAAGAATACAACTTTCATTTACATGATATAAGGCGTATTAGACCTAGCAGGTGCCTTGCCTAAACTAAGTGTGCTTCCAGCTCTTTTGCAATGTGGAAGACAAGGTGCTATGGAAAGCACTCTTGGAAAATAAATACTAGGAAAAACATGTCACTCGATTTGGGAGAACACAAATGAAATTAACTGGCTAAAATTAATATACAGCTTCTGTATTCATGAAATGGCAGCAAGCACAATTTATTAAAACATGTCTACAGGGGGCAAGTCCCTGGCTCTGTGCATTCTCTTTATTAGTGGGAGATATTATTTCATTAATGCTACTTTATGAAAGAGGAAGAATATTACTCTAGAGTCTAGCTCTTTACAATAAGAAAACCACATACTAAAATCTAGACTGTCAAGAAGTTGAGTACTTATACTGAAGGCAGATATTATGAAGGATTCTATCAAGAGACTACTCAAAGACAGAAAGATTAAGCTTTGTAACACTCAAAGATAATACCAAGTGGAAAATGTCTAATGCAAAGGAATATTTTTCAGTGCAGCAACATGGAAAGAAAGATTTCAGTGCTGTCAGTGCAAGCTTTTGAGCTTCAGTTCTCAGTATACCTCTGCTAATAAGGCCCTACCAGTTTCTGGCTGCTCAAACTGACAAGGAATTGTAGAAATCTGAAAGTAGTAAAAGAGTTTTTAATTGGAAGTTTCTATAAGGGACAACTATAAGAAATGGGAGCTTATGCTCTGGTCTTCAGTGAGTAACTAAGTCCTGAGGATCTCAAGTGGGCATTCAAAAGGCATACAAATAAAAACATACTTAAAAGATTAATATTACCTATGAGAAAGATAAAGTGCTTTTATATGTTGCAAGTTAAATTTAGTTAATTGGTTCTCCTATCGATTTTCCACAATATGTAATTCCATATAGAGGTGCACTGAATTTTTATCCACCAAAAAAAAAAAAAAAGTGTATTCCAGAGACTATAAAATACTCAAGCAAAAGTGCACATTTTTTCTCTGGCTTCTAACTTGTGTATTTTTCCTTTCTACTGTATTTCCAATGCCATTATATTCTCTCTCATAGCAATTAGTGTACAAGATGATGACATGACATTAAGTAGCTGATCAGATCTGCTACACAGCATTGTCACTTTGAGCAAATAAATTGCCTACTCGGGGATATGAGATAATTAGGCTATGCTCCCTTCTTTTCATGCTATGCTATGGCAGTTTTATTTTTCTAATTTTCATAGCATAGTACAGCAAGACGAAGGTTCAAACTAGACATCAAGGGAAATTCACATTCCTAAGGGTTAACCCATTTAACTCCATCAGTGAAATTTCCTTACAGTCAAACTTACAAATTCTGTGTTTCTGTTCAACCGATCACAGACAAAACATGATGAATGTGAGAGCTGTAAATCAGGAAAAGTGCATGCTGTGACAAACAGATGTCTTTCAGCACTTGAGGGAGTACTCTCCTATGCACCTGCTAAGCTAGGTCTTGTTTAACCCTGAGTATGATACCAAATTCCTTCAGCAATGGGACAAGCATTCCCTGTCTTGCCACACTATGTCACAAGTTTGTACAGACACAGGCTGAGGTCACCATGTCGTAGGATAAATAATGACAGACAGAGTTATGTTCCACTTGCATTGCATAGTTCCTATAAACATAAATGTAGTCCCTTGACATGAATGTCTAGTCGTAACCAACTGTAGGGGGCTGTGCTCTTCTCCATTACTAAGCCAAAGAGCTAGCTTTGTCCGAGGACTGCTATGGCGGGTGATGCTCATGTGGCCAGCATGAGAAGTAGTACCTATTTATCTACTTGCATTTGCCTGCTTTCAAACTGCTAAGTTGGCAAAAGCTGGGACTAGTGACAGGCGCTCACTCCATCATGCAACACCCAGGCCTCGAACTGCCAACCTGCTGATCTTGCAATCAACAGAGTCAGCGTCTTAACCACTTGAGCCACTGCAACCCCTACACATTATATATAATGGTATACTATGTTGGATACCATTATTGTGCAAATGTTCGTGGCTGACTAGCTGACATTTCATTACAAAAACCCAACACAAAATGCAATGTGCATTGGGATATCTTCCTCACTGGGCCACTGTGCTCTCTCAGTGGGGCCTTAGACCCCATTGTGGAATGAACAAAAGTACATTGCATATCATGTATATGCTTCCCAGTGTGCAATCAGACCTCAATTTCTGTTCCCTTCAACTGGATCTAGTCATTGTTCCATGTCCAATAAAAAAAATAGTCCACATGCATCTGTATATGTCACTAACAGAATGCTGGCAAAGAAGTGCCACCATTTGCCTTAGAAATATAGAGATGTGGTTCTTTTCCTAACTCACATAACTGACAAAACATTACTTATGCTTATATACAGTGAACAAATCATCAAAGAAAGGCACGTTTTGTTAAGAGCAAGAGTGCTGCAGAAAAACAAGCCCCTTTCCAGCTCAGCTCTAATGCCTCCCTAGTTTATTTCTTAAGGCTTTTCTTAGTTGTGGGCTTTCAAGTTGTTTCCAGCTTATGGCAGCCCTAAAGCAAGTCAATCATGGGGTCTTCTAGGGCTGAGAATGTGTGAGACATTGAGAATCACCCAGTAGGTTTCCATGGCTGAGCAGGGAATTGAACCCTGAACAGTTTCTTAGTACAGTACTGTGGTATAACTTGAAGATTGCTTATCTTGGGGTTGATGGGAGAATCTCATCATGCTCTTTCTGGATGAGACCAAACTAGAGTTTATGCATACTACTCAGGAATAGTTTATGCATGCTAGTCATCAAATTATTTTTAAATCCCATTATTCGTCATGGTTTCCCCAATGGAATTCATAGAATTGAGGTTTATGAGATTGTGGATAATTCTTCAGTCATTTTATGATAATGTAGAGAAACTATTTTCTAGCTGCTTCAAAGATCTAGATTTTTCTAGGGTGATGGAGGAGAAAATCAAGATTTCCAAACTATATTAAATTCATTTTATGTCTGTAGCTATACTGCAGTTTTATTGATGTGTATAGCCCACAGTTTCTTAACCAGGGTACCCTGTAACCCTAGGTCTGTACAAGAGATCACTAAGAGTGCTACAGGGGATTGTGATTGGAAAGAAAAACATTTTTTAAGCTGTAGAAATAAGAACCTTTGTGTTGTAGTGGTTTGAGCATTGGACTATGACTCTGGAGACCAGTATTCAAATCCACACTCAACCACACAAACCCACTGGCTGACCTTGGGCAAGTTACAATCTCTTAACCTCAGAGCAAGGTAATAACAAACTCCCTCTGATCATAATTTTGCCAAGAAAACCCCATGATAAGTTTTCCTTAGGGTCACCATTAGTCAGAAACAACTTGAAGGCATACAACAACAGCAATGCAAATATAATAATTTTCATGCTGTTGTACCCCGAGATCTGGAAAGTATTTTGAGAGTTCTTCCAGGTAAAATGACCGAGAAAGCCTAATACATGTTGTATTATATTATTCCCAATAATTAAAAAAAAGAGAGAGGAAGAAGAGGGAGAGAGAGAGAGAGAGAGAGAGGTCTCTAGACATATAGTCAGTTGTGACTATAGAACCAAACACTATTTATTGTGTACATTGGAAATCATAAAATTAGTGCATTAGATCAGGTGCTTCTAAAAAAAATTGCTCTAATAGCTTTAATTTTCTTTTTCCAGATGATACCAAGATAGCTCTACATCTAAAAGATAATGGAGGTAAGTGCTACTTTCCTTTGTGTTCAAACTTCATAAACATATTACGTAACTAACATCCCAAAAAGCTTGATCAATATGTGTCAGAGAAATGCCTTGTGCTGGACCCATGGGGGATTTCTTTTATCCACTTATCTGTGACACAGCACCATGGAAGACATTCTGAGAGCTCATCAGTTCAGTAAATTCCTATTACTGTATGTCTAACATATTGTCACAATTAGCCAAACCACTTTAAGATTGGTTAATTGATTTTTAGAGTATATGACCTGCCTTCCCTAACTAGGAAAACAAGAGTAGATTATGACACTCATCTATTAATATCCAGACACCAGTCCACTTCAGACAAAGACATTTTAACAGATAAATTGAGCATTGATGAGAAAGGACCCATGTCACCCTTTTTAGTTATCATCACTGTATTGTTTTGCTCCTATTTTCTTGCTCTGAGATCTAATTTTACCAAAGTGTGGGAACCACTGGATTAATGTCATCAGTTAATGATTATTAATCTTAGGAAGCCTAATTCAATAACTTACAATGGAAGTGAGGAAATTTTTACTGTTATATTTATCTTTAATTGCCATTTAAGTTAAAAGCCTGCCCTCATTTCCTTATCTGAATGAAGCTGGAAAATGCTTTTGGTTATCACCCTCTCTCCTTCACCCTGATTTAAGTTTTGAGAGATGGAATCAGCTTGCATACATTTTTGAAAACTCAATTTCTCCCCTACATCACCAAAACGCTTTCCCTCTTCCTTATAATTTCATCATTCAAATCGGAACCCCTGGTATACTGGAGAGCTGAAGAATATGAAGCGGGCAGGACAACGACTGGAGTGTGATTGGTGGAAAACTGGACTCTTATCTGACAGAACTCATAAGAATTTTCTTTATTCTTATAGAAAGGCAATAAAAGCGGCGAGGAGATCCTCCTCGTCTGCATGTATTGCATCTGCAAAGTCATGTCCGGCAGAACTGTTTAGGATGGTGAGGGAACTGACAGTGACATCTGTGCCCTTTCCTGGAACCAGAGGACCTTAAAACTGTTGTAGACACACTGGTAACCTCAAGACTTGATTTTTACAATGCGCTCTACATGGGGCTATCCTTGTGCCTAGTCCGAAAACTGCAACTGTTACAGAATATGGCAGCCAGGCTGATTACTGGAACATCTAGGAGTGATCATATAACACCAATATTAAACTCACTCCACTGGCTACCTATTAGTTTTCGGGCACAGTACAAGGTGTTGGTTATTACCTTTAAAGCCCTATATAGCTTGGGCCCAACTTATCTAAGGGATCGCCTACTTCCATATAGTCCGTCCCGTACTCTCAGGTCCTCTGGGAGGAATTTATTGCAGCCTATAAAGACTAGGCTGGCTGTGACCTCCCAGAGGATCTTTTCTGCAACCACTCCCACTCTATGGAATGGCTTGCTGGACGAGATCCATCAAATTACTAATTTGGATAGTAATTAGATTGATTACTAATTTAGATAGTTTCAAGAAAGCTGTTAAGACAGAT
Organism: Sceloporus undulatus; assembly: GCF_019175285.1. Lineage (NCBI taxonomy): Eukaryota > Metazoa > Chordata > Lepidosauria > Squamata > Phrynosomatidae > Sceloporus > Sceloporus undulatus. The sequence goes on along the minus strand of NC_056527.1, from coordinate 25,466,702 downwards.
CATTTTACGGCAGGCTTTCCCAGAATAAACTACTCGGCCATGTAAATACCCCCACATAGATGTGATGATTCTGCCCACCGTTATTGTTTTAATTGATTATTATTATTATTATAAAGTTTATTAACAATTTAAAAAAACATTCAAGTCAAAACATTGTCTTGTTACATACATCCATTCTACATCATACATCGTACAACCTACAGACACAATTTTAAATCTTAATTGTTTAATTCTTTTTTTAAGGGGGAATATTTTGTATATATTGTTATTATTTTTAATATTGTAAGCCGCTTTGATTGTTTTGACAAAAAGTGGGGTAGAAATAAAAGCTTTATTTATTCATTTATTGTTATCCTCCCCTTTCTTTCACTTTACTGATTCCTACATGGATCCCAGGAAAAGATCTTCCAGTTTAGCTTTCTCAGACAGATGAAGAGTGTCTTGTGCTTTCTGTTTTAGAACACAGGAGATGGCAACCTGGATGCAAAGAAGACCACCTCCCTTACTACTCATTAGTTTGAACGTTTAATTTTGGAATTAACTAAACCATCATACTGTAATCATGAACAGAAATAAAGAAGGATTACTGTATCCATTTTCATGTATTAAAGAACCAGCTAGGAAATATAAAATTGCTTTGCTCTTTACAATAGTTTCTCAATAAATAAATAAATAAATTTAATTGACAGCTTAATTATTGAATTAAGTTAATGCTGATAGTCCAACTGAAGTCAATCAGTGAAGTTAAAATAAATAAATAAATGCTACCCCTTTCTGCAGATCTAATGCAGAATTAATGCAGTTTGACACTGCTTTAACTCTCATGGCTCAGTGCTGTGGAATTCTTGGATTTGTAGTTTTATGATATACTTTAGCTTTCTCTATCAGAGAGCTCTGGTGCCATAACAAACTACAAATCACAGGATTCCATAGGATGGAGCAATGACAATTAAAGTGGTGTCTAATGGCATTAATTCTGCAGTATGACAGCAGCCTTAATCTAAAACAGTGTCCATTCTACCTGCTACTCCTACCCACCAGACCCACCTTCATATTCAAACCATCATTTTCCAGCTGTGTGTCCTCAGTCTTCCTTTTCAGCCATCACATTCTCTCTTACCAGGCAGTCTTCTACCATAGTCACTCACTTTCCCCTCTCTTTGCTCACTACAAGCTTACTCTAAAAGTGACTTATAATACAACTGACCATAATCACTTTATTCTAAATTACCCCATTTATCATATTACAGTATGTATCCTAAAGTCAAGGATGCATTGCACATGCTGAATCAGTTGTAGATACATCTTTATTTTGGAAGAGGATTACATATTTGTTTTGGCTAGGACTTTTCATGTACCTCTGATGTACCTAATAGAAAAATATTTCACTTTTCAGATATTTCTGCATCTCGCCCTTAGTTATCTTTACAGCACTTTTGGTATTACAGGTTCAGTCTCCCTTATCCAGAATTCCAGAATCTGAAATACTCCAAAATCCAACACTTTTTTCATGGGTGGCTGAGATAGTGACACTTTTGCTTTCAGATGGTTCAGTGTACACAATCCCTGTTACATGCACAAAATTATTGTATAAAATTACTTTCATGCTATATGTTTACATATGTATATGTATAAGATATATATGAAACAGGAATGGATTTTGTGTTTAGATGTGGATTTTGCCTCCAAGGTATCTCATTATGTATATATATGCAAATGAAACCATTTCGAAATTGAAAAAAGAAACCCAAAATCAAAATATTTCTGTTCTCTGGAATTTTAGATAAGAGAGACTCAGCCTGTACAGAAGTCATTGGTGGCTGTATCATTCAGCTAATACTAACCTCATTTCCCTACTCTGTATCAGTGGGCTGCTGCTCTTTATCCTATGCAAGTTTTTTGTATTTCAGAGTTTCAGAGATGTTTTAGAAGTAGAGTGATTCCCTAACTTATTATTTCATTATTTATTTCTGAAGTCTTGTTTGCTTTGCTGCCAATGCATGTGCTTCAGAACTGATTTTCCCTCACTAAAAGTGGAGCAAATCAGTTCTTAATTGCTTCTCATCTGTGCTATATAGCTCTAGATTGTTCCACAGCAAAGGTCACAGTGTTCCACTCAGCATGTTTTGATTGCTCCTTTTGACTCCTGAAAGAGAGTGTGAGACATACAATTTGCAAAAGTGTAAGCCACAGATCATGTTCCTGTTTGAGATCTGAATCACTGCTAAAACAAAGTAAATACAATGATGATGAACAAATCAGATTTTTATTTCTTGAAATGTGCAGGATTCCAGTTGTTTTAAAAAAAGCTCAGTTACCACTAGTCCGATTACCACATAATGCAACATGAAATTGCATTGTCTTAGATTTCTGGATTCACATGACAATTATTATCATGGAATTAAGTTTAGCAACACCCCTTCTTGTTTTTGTATTATTTTTATTTATTTATTTCAAAGTCTCTGGGCCACATTGGCATAAATAAAAGTTGTTTGGACTGAAAAGTAGAAATCAACAAACAGCTTTATTTTACAGAGAGCCACTTTGGTTGGATGAGTTTCTTGGTACCTGATGCAAAAGAAGGGAGGAGAACCATCGCCCAAGTGGCACAGAAGCAAAGTTCGCCCAACAGGATTTTCTCACCGAAATTCTGGAGCTTGGAAAAATTACTTGCTTGAATTACAACTCACAGAATGGCCTGGCCTGTGGTGTATATGCAGTGCAGTAGTTATGTTGAACTGGAGGAGGGAATTCTGAAAGTTGCCATTTGAAAAAGTAACCTTTCAAAGCTCTATCAAATAACACAGTTTTTCCACACTGGAAAGTTTTGATCATGATTCATTGTCACAGCTCTCAGATTAGATTGATAAACTGTCTCATAGATATCTGCCTGCCTTTCTTTCTTTCTTTCTTTCTTTCTTTCTTTCTTTCTTTTTTTCTTTCCACTTTATGGACTTTGTCAGTCTTTCAGACAGAGCAGTCAATCCCAGCCCAGACAAATAAATGAGTCATCCACTTCCCCACAATGCATTCCCTCCCATTAAACTCTTATCAAAGTGAGGAAGTGAGTTACATCTGATCAATGAGACTCTGTCATTAGTTGTGGTCCTTTGGGGCCCCAGCTGTCAATACTAAATTAGAAGCTGTTGAAGGATTCTTAATAATCCCACCTGTCCCTCTCACACAATAACGTTTCAGGCCATAATTTATTGCATAGTAACTTAATTATATTTTAAATCATGCTGCTAGTTTAGGTCAAACTCTTCTGCCCTTTTTGTTTTTTATGTGGAAATTGCCCATGATTAAAAGCATTAAACACCTGTGCAGTAGCACTGAGTGGCCTCTCACTGTATATTCCATCTTGGTTTTATCAGCTTCTTCTGGCTTCCCAGGACTGTCACATCTGATTAACTCAGATGCCTTCTGTCTTTTGAAGTGCAGGTTGCTTGACTATGTGTTTCCAGATGAGCATTTTTGATACTTTAATGAACAGGCAAACCAGGAGTACCAGAATTTGTCTGACAGTTGACAATTATTTTGAGAGATTCTGCCGCTTTGGGATCTTTTCAGACTTAGCTTCCTGACTTTTTCAAATTGAATTTTCATGCTAGAACAACTTACAAAAGCTTCTCCTTCTGCAACATCACTGAAGTATTTTTATGTGTCCTAAAAAGGTTAAAGCCATTTCATAGAATAGAATCATAGGTCTAATCTGCATTGCAGAAATAATGCAGTTTGACACCTCTTCAACTGCCATGGCTCAGTGCTGTGGAATTCTGAGATATGTAGTTTTGTGAGATATTTAGCCTTCTCTGCCAATGGGCTCTGGTACCACAACAAACTACAAATCCAAGTATTCCATAGCATTGAGCCTTGGCAGTTAAAGTAGGGTCAAGCTGCACTATTTCTGCAGTGCAGATTAGACCATAGAATCATAGAGGTGGAAAAGATCACAAGGGCCATCGAGTCCAACCCCCTGCAGAAATGTTAAGTTGGTGTTTTTTAATTATAAAAATACAAGATAGTTGTAAATGTACAAGAATAGGCCTTTCTCCTCAAGAGACCCCTCAATTAGAGATAAAAGGTTAGGTCAAAAGTTAGTCATATCTAACAGCAGACCTATTGAAATCAGTGAGATTTCTGTAAATCATGATTAATATGAGTTCTACTGGTTTCAACAATTTTGCTCTGACTATGACAAAATCTGGATCTAACCCAGGGCTGGGCAACTAGGGGGCACATTATAGAGCTCATATATAAGGCCCAGTACAGACGGGCACGTTGCGACAATATTAGGGCTCAATAGGGTTGGGCGTCCAGACGCACTCAGCCCTAGTGATGTCACAGGTGCATGCACCCATCCACACAGTGGGCACCACAACTGCGCAGACGCCTATCAGCAGAAGTGATGTCATAGGGCTGCATCGCAGTCCTTATGATGGCGCAAAAAAGGAGCCGCCTAGAGTGGCTCCTTTTTGAGTGCACGCAGCAAAGAGGGGCGGCATTTCAGGACAGCTGTCTGTCCTGTTTGAACAACAAATTACAAAAAAGAAGATTAATGCTTATAACATGATGATAGATAAACCAGCCATTTGGAAATATGGTTTCAGCAAGTTTGCAAGAAGCAAATTAACAGATCAGCAAACCTTTGCATTAAATAGCTGCTAGTAATGAGACCTTACTGGAGATTGGTCTGTGTTGATCAGGCCATTCCTGTTACATAGCTCATCAATCTTAAAAGGAACAAGAAAAAAAATAATTGAAATCTTAGATTCCAATACCTTCTCCCTCTGCAAGCCTTTACAGGGAGCTAGGATCTGAAAATTCTGAACTGTGTTTTATGTGGTTGTGGGTAAAAGAGGAAACTGCTGAGTAGAGAAATCTTGGACCACTTGTACAAGTTATTGATTTTGGCATGTCACCTTCCATTCACATCCTTGAAAAAAAAAGAAACCTATATTTGATAGGTTACTCTACCTTTTACAGGAGTTTGTGGTTGGAATTCCAAGAGGGGAAGATCTATTTTGCAAACATGTGTTTAATGTGCTCAACACTGAACATTATTCACAGTGATTACAACACTTTGGGAAATTATTGAATGGCTAGGAATTCAGCTGATAGACTGAACAAAGACATTTAGAATGTACAGTTCCTTTACAGCAGTGATTCCCACAGTTGGTGGTATGCCCTCCCCCACAGATGGTGGAAAGATCCAGGGGGGCAGTGAGAGGAAAAAGGGGTGGCAGTGGGGTTATCAGACAACGTATTGGTGCACAAGGAAGATGGGGGGAACCAGCGGTTTTTAGGACCGTGGTGGGGGTGAGGGTTGCATGAAATGTCTTTTCAGGGTCCCTTAAAACCACCGCATAGCCTCACTGATTGTTTGGTGTGGTGGCATCTCCTACTCTTCGCCTCCCTACATGAGTTCACTCCCTTAGCCATGTCTTTCATTAGTAGTGATAGTTGGGAAATTAGTGGTAGTGGCTGTGAGGGAGACGTGGAAGGAAAAAGCAGCATTCAGATTTGGGACGCTGCTTAAACTTTGTTAGTTTTGCCAGGACCTTGTTGGCAGATCAGAGTTGCACTGCTATTTTGTGGTTCCATTTTGCGCCCTCAAAAGGCTAGATCAGGGCCGCAGCATGAGGTTGCCACGGCCCCGATCCAGCATAAAAAGGGGCGGCAGCAGGCAGCCCAATCGCGGCGGTCTATAGAGCCTCTATGTGATTCTCGAAGTTGTAGTTCAAAAAATATCCTTGTCTTAGTATGCATCCTCTATTGTGTGACAGTCTTTATACAGGACTGAGTGGAACAAAGCTACACATGTGAGAAAATGGAGAAAGGAAAGGATAATGGTACTGGATATGCTCAAATTTTCTCAAAAGGTACAGAGCAATAAATATTGCAGGACTATCATGTGTTAAAGGAAGGCACGTTTCACTTTCTCAAAACAGACTGGCTTCTGTGGATAGTTTTTCAGTCCCAAACTTAAAGCAGAGAGAGAAGTGACTACTTCAGGTAGCAGGTCTTTGGTGTTATGAGAAGGCAGGAAAGTGTCATATTTCCATTTTCATTGGCAGGGAGGGATAGAGATTATGAGAAATGCTATTCTCCAGTGTCAGAGTAACACAGCTGGCCTAGGCCACTATTCGCTTTGACTTTGAATAGGTGGTTAAGGGTGCCATTTATTAATCTGCTTCAGGCAGAAAAATTTTTTGAGATGGTTCTGCCCAGGGCAATCTATCAAGCTGATAGAAATGTGGTTTAAAAGGCAGACAGACAGATTGATATTTAAATGTCTCAGATTATTTATTTACTCTAAAAAGTTTTCTGATTCTGCATGGTAACATTTCAATCTTTTACATTACAAGATTCTCTGGAAAGTGCTTCTGTGGGCTTCAAGAAATGATGAGTTGGGTGTTTAAACCTCTCTCTCTCTCTCTCTCTCTTCTTTTAACAAAAGGCTTGTTTAAATTCTCTGCCAGAAGAGAAACTGCTGAGTTCATTCGTCCTTGGAAAACCAGCCTCTCAGATTAATAATCTTAACTTTGAGAAAGTTTAATCTAGTCACACTGATAAATTGCTTTCAGTTCAGTTTGTTTCATGGGGTTGAGGAGTATACTTGAAAGTGGATTGGTGTAAAATGTCTGGATTTACTCCAGATTCCTCATTTCTACCCCTATCACCAAGCTCTTTTTTTTTCTTACTGCAAACTTTGCTGCAGAAAGTGTGCAGTATATGCAATATATAAATTACATCAAGAAATTATTCATATCACTATTTGTTTTCTTGAATGATATGACTGCTACTTCTTTTCTTCAAAGACTTCAAATGTCATTATATTTATTATTTTATTTTATTATTTATTTGCTTTGAAAAGCAGTTATGAACAAAGAACTGGACAATGTCTGCAGTAAATAGATTATACTTTTGTTATATCTGAATAACCTACACACTGGAGATATGCAGAACCCCTACAGAAGAGCTGTGTTGCATTGAAAGGCTACATGTTCAGCTCAAATCATGCATGGTTCCTTATTCACTTTGTTCTTCTGGCAACTGTAATATCAAACTGAGTTATGGTATATTTCACAAATGACATTACTATAAGTGTTCTTTTGATTCCGAAGAAGATGATTCCTGAATAAATGCTCTGAAGATTCTGATTTAATTTTGTTCATAGCAGAACAAATTTTGGATATAGCCTGATCTTACTTTTAGGTTAAAATCCCATTGATACCATTGTAACATTACTGCTGGATAACCAGATACAGTATTGAGATCTTACATTGGAAAGGGAGTAGAGACACAGGCTTCTGTAAAGAATGTGCTTCATTCATTTTGCACTGATTGTAGGATTTCCTTATGGTATAATCTGGCCCTTTGAGTATGTTCTGGAATTAAAAGCAAGGCAGGAAGAGATTCATTTCTAGATCTCCTTTTTTGTTTTTAAGCTTCAAGCAGCTGGGAGAATGGTTTGGAATTCACATTCTGGTTGCAGCAATGGTGGATTCTTTTTTAAAATTAAAAAAAAAGCTATTTCCCTCATGTTGTTTTCAGATCTCAGTTTACACATACACAGCCATTTATCCTTTGCAATTTAGAGCTAACCCATTGTGTAGTAGAGGTTAAATATTACAGAATATTCTGGATGATATAGATATTTTTAGGTCTTAGCATCAATAGTGGAAGCTGCACATGAATTATACCTCTTCAGAACTTCAACTTTCTTTTCATTCTTCATCTCTTCTGCTATATGACAGTTTTGATTGAACTGCCCATGCAGAGTTTTTAATTATGTCATAACAAGCTGAACAATCCACTCTTAATTTTTAGCTCTCTTTTTCCAGCTGGAAACTATTGCAGTTGCATAGACTGCCCAAACTTGGAAGTGCCCATAGCCATCTGCAGCTTGATGCTAATGAACTAACTAAAATGTACTGAACTAAATGACAGCAGTGTTAATCTCAGTTTTTGTGGGATAGTTTGGGCAGAAATGGATATGCTTTAGGACATGATTGCTCTATTTTGACCCCTTCTCTCTTATAAGCACTTGTTACCATGCAGAACGCATTGCTGTGAAGCTTAACAAAATGATGGCTTTCAGCAAAAAATTTATAAGGTACGTAAGCTCTCATCAGATCAAAATATTTGAGAGCCATTTAATACACACATCTGCTCTGCAATAGCAGAGAACTTTGGAAAATGATGCTCCATATTTCCCAGATTTAATTGACTTTTCCTCAGAAGGATTTGTGACAGCTCTTAACCTGAAGGCTATGAGAAATGATGATGACATACAACTTTCATAATGAAATTTAATTAATACATATCTGTAGGAAAGTGTGGACAAAATTAGTAGGAAAACAAAAATCAGTCTCTTACATAATTTAATTTGAAAATGCTAGAGTGCATAAATTCCATTTCCAAAGGTAGATATTAATATAATTCATTGAGAGAGAAATAATAAAACATCTGGAAATATTCTTTTCATCAACCTATCATGTGTCTGTAGCACCTAAGAGGTTGTACATGGAACAAAGTGAGAAAATAAAATGAAATCTTGCCAAGCTGAACCCATATTCTTTTCTTGCAGCCTCAACAGATGACAGTACAGCAGAGAGAAAAAGTGGAACACTTCATACTGGCTTAATTGTTGGCATTTTCATACTGGTCCTAATAGTAGCAGCAGCAATACTTGTAACAATTTACATGTACCACCATCCAACATCAGCAGCCAGTCTCTTCTTTATTGAGGTAAGCCATAATAGGTGCCTTCTTTTACAAGTCAGGGGGTGGGCTGCTTCCCGTAAGCAGGAGAAGACTCAGAGTCCTGATAAGCACAGGCATTTGTCTTCTTCTGTCATGCTGTTATTTCTGTAGTTTGATTTACAACGCTTGCCCTTTTGGTGGATAGTAAGGCAGAGGTTGCATCTCAAACCCATGAAAAGGCAGTGCACATGAGCATGACCTCCCTACCGCCCCCACCAACCAGTGTGTGACAGGTTTTAGAGAATCAAGACTTCCGTGAATAATTGCTGAGGTCAAGTAGTCTCCACCTGGTCTTTGATTCATCTTGGTAAGAGTTCACAATACTAATAGGTCTGCCATGATTCACTAGTTAGTACCCATTAAATGCATGGAATGATCAGGAATAGTATTATTATTATTATTATTATTATTATTATTATTATTATTAACCTTTATTTATAAAGCGCTGTAAGTTTACACAGCACTGTACATCAATTTTTTTAGTCAGACGGTTCCCTGCCCTCAGGCTTACAATCTAAAAGACACGACACAAAAGGAGAAGGGAGTGGTGGTGGGGAATAGGATCAGGTCCAGCAGATCTTTTCCACCTCCGAGGCCTGGACCAAGGCAGATGGACTGGAGGAAGGGCTTGGCTTCTTGATGGATGGTTAGAAGGAGGCTTCCTGGGTCAGAGAGGGTCTCACCTCTGGGAATGCTTCTCTAAACAATATAGTCTTTAATTCAGTTTTGAAACTGGGCAGAGAAGTGATGAGGTGTGCATGTGGGGGAAGAAGGTTCCAGGAGTAAGGGGCAGCAAGCGAGAAGGGACGAATTCGGGAGGGGGCAGTGGTAGTCCTACATTGTGACAGGAGACCCTGACTACCAGAGCGGAGGGTGCGAGTAGGAATGTAAGGAGAAAGAAGGTCAGATAAGTAAGGAGGGGCCAACCCATGGAGGGCTTTGAAAGTCAGTAACAAAAGCTTGTACCGGATGCGAAAGGGGAAGGGGAGCCAATGAAGGGAGGATAAAAGAGGAGAAACATGGTCAAAGCGGCGAGCGGATGTGACAATACGGGCAGCTGAATACTGGACAGATATTAAAGGATGGAGGTGTGAAAGAGGAAGCCCTGTTAGAAGGAGGTTACAATAATCTAGTCGCGAAACCACTAGGGCATGGACTAGAGTCTTGGCAGTAGAGATTGAGAGGAATGGACGGATCTTGGCAATGTTGTGGAGAAAGAATCTACAGGTCTTTGCGGTGGCCTGGATCTGGGGAATAAATGACAGAGAAGAGTCAAAAATGAAGCCAAGACTGCGGGCTTGATGAACCGGTTGAATAGAAGTGTCGTCGACAGAAACAGAAAAGGAATAATGAAGGGTGGGTTTAGGTGGAAAGACGAGAAGCTCAGTCTTAGACATGTTGAGCTTCAAGCGCCGAAGCCGCATCCACTGAGAGATGGCAGTCAGACAAGAAGAAACTTGCTGTTCAAGCCCCGTCGAAAGGTCAGGGGTGGAGAGATACAGCTGAGTGTCATCGGCATACAAATGATAGGAGAAACCAAAAGAACTGATGAGTTTACCTAGAGACAGTGTGTATATAGAGAGAACAGAAGGGGACCCAAGACAGAGCCCTGGGGAACTCCAACAGATAGCAGAACAGAGGAGGAAGTCTGACCACCCGTGACCACTGCAAAAGATCTATCTGACAAGTAAGATTTAAACCAGTCGAGAGCAGAGTTGGCGAACCCAAGGTCAGAAAGTAAATCGACCAGGAGACAGTGATCAACAGTGTCAAAGGCTGCAGACAAATCGAGAAGAATGAGAATAGAGTAGAGGCCGTTTGCCTTGGCCCGCAAGAGATCCTTTGAGATCTTGGTGAGGGCCGTCTCTGTAGAGTGCCGTGGGCGGAAGCCAGATTGGAAGGGGTCTAGGATGGAGTTGGCTTCAAGAAACTTAATACAGCGAGAATAAACGACCCATTCTAAGACCTTAGAAAGAAAAGGAAGAAGAGAAATTGGACGATAGCTAGACAAAGAAGAGGTGTCGAGAGAGGGTTTCTTCAGAATTGGGGAAACGAGAGCATGTTTGAAGTCAGAAGGGAAGGATCCCAAAGAGAGAGAGAGATTAAAGATATAGAGGAGCGAGGGCAGAAGAGAAGGGGCTATAGAGATTAGGAGACGGGAGGGAATAGGATCAAGAGAACAGGTAGTAGGTTTGGAAGAATTTAGCAGCTTAGATAATTCATCCAGAGAAACAGGGGGAAACACAGAGAGTTTATTAGTAGAAGGTACCAGGAGGTTAGTGGTAGGGGGCAAGTCGGGAGGAACTATTTCAGATCGAATAGTAGTGACTTTTGTGATGAAGTAGTTGGCAAAGTCAGTGGGGGAAAAAGATGAGAAGACAGGGGGAGAGGAAGGTTTGAGTAGTGTATTGAAGCAGGAGAACAAACGCTGCGGGCGCCTCTCATTAGCGCAGATCAGTGATTTAAAATAGTTCTGTTTTGCCATAGACAGAGCGCGTGAAAAAGATAAAAGGATGAATTTATAATGAATGAAATCGGCCGGTTCCCTAGACTTTTTCCAAAGACGTTCAGCCGCTCGAGAGCAGGACCGGAGGTACCTGATAGTGGGAGTGAGCCAGGGCTGAGGCCTAGTCATGGGGGAAGACACACGTACAGATACAGGAGCAAAGCTGTCAAGAGTTGAAGAAAGAGTGGAATTAAATAAAGACATTGCTGAATCAGCAGAGTCCCCAAGATCAAGAGAAGAGAGAGATGAATTCAAAGTCTGACTGAGATGGTCAGAGTTAACAGACTGAAGGTCGCGGAAATGGCGCTGGACAGTACGACGAGGAGGTGGGATATAAGTAAGAGTAAAAGAAATTAAATGATGGTCAGACAATGGAAAATCAGATGCCAGGTAGTCGGAAATGACACACTTAGCAGCAAGAATTAGGTCGAGACAGTGACCAGAGGAATGGGTTGAGGAGTTAGAATGAGGCTGAAGGCCAAAAGAAGCAAACAGGGATCTAAGGCGAGATGAAGAAGGATTGTTGGGATTGTCAAGGTGAATATTAAAGTCACCTAGGATTAGAGAAGGGACTGTATCAGATAGAAAAAACGTCAGCCAAGATTCAAAATTGGGTAGCAAACCAGGAGGCGGCGATAGATGCAGCAACCCGGAGCTGTAAGGAAAAAAGAGTCGAATACAGTGAGACGCGATGAAGAGGGGGGGAAAGAGAGAACTTGAAACTGGCAGGAATTGGACAATAGTATACCGACCCCTCCTCCTTGACCCTCAGGGCGGCTTGAGTGAGTGAATGAGAGACTGCCAAAAGAAAGGGCAGCGGAGGTGGCAGTATCATGGGCCGGGAGCCAGGTTTCAGTAAGAGTGAGAAGGTTAAATGATCTAGAGAGAAAAAGATCATGGACAGCAGTCGCTTTCGGAGCAACAGAGTGACAGTTCCAGAGTGAACAGAGGAATGGAAGCTGGGAGATAGGAAGAGGTCGAATAGGGATCAAGTTAGGAGAGATGCGTGGAGCCATGGGAGGAAAGTAGAAATAATTTATCTAACTCAAATGCCCTTATTGCATGTTCAGAATATTTGTCCTCTTTGCTAAACCAGACATATTTGCCAAGCCAGACATAGTTATGATAGTACAATACAATATGCAGGATTGCTACTTTCTGCAAGAAAGAAAAGAAAAGAAAAGAAAAAAAGCTTTTCAATTTTATTTTAATGTTTATTTTTATAATCTGCTTATCTTCTAAGAGACAGACTGTAGAAGCATGAGACAATCCCTGCTGGATCAGGCCAAAGGCCTATCTCACCCAGCAGTCTGTTCCCACAGTGGCAGATGCTCTAGGAATCATTTCTCTGAAGATGCCAACCACAGATGCTGGTGAAACATCAGGAACAAACTCTTCTAGAACATGGCCACATAGCCCAAAAAAAACCCACAAATAACTATGGATGCCAGCATGATAGCCTTTGATTTTTCCTGTGATAAATTGCTGTGCTACTGCCTCAGCAAGCCTTTCAGTATGCAAAATTATTTCAGGCACCTATCCTGTGTGTGTTGCTAGTGGAAACAATGCGTCCCTGAAATGATTACACTTCTGATATTATGATCTTATTGCGGAACAAGCTCATGGAAGGAAATGTATATGTAGAGATTATTTGGAGTTTCAGCAAACTAACAGAAAACTAGAGCCTACATGGTGCTGATAATTGCTGTGACTGCATTTGATAATAGGTGAAATGTACTGCATTATTGGCATACATAAAAATTATATAGCTCCTTATAAGGCATGGCAATAAACTTTTCAGTTTCTTCAGTAGTGAGGAGAAAGCAGCCCTTAAATGCCGGTATCCCCATATTCTTGTGCTTGTGTAATATGTGGAAATCATTATACTCCAATGAAAACATCTGTTCAGTCATTCTGTAACCAATCTTCTTCATCACTTATCCCTTAATCTTTATCTCCATGTGGCATTTGCATAACAGATCGCTTTCACTTTTGTTTACTTACAACTGCTGAGTCCTCACCTTCTTAATAGGTAGTTATGCATCTTGTTGTTCTCAAGTTTGACAACTATGAATGAAAGACTTCCAAATCACCCTGTCATTAACAACCCTGTGAAGGTGCAGGGTCAGCTTCCTTGATTGAATCTATCCATCTGTTATGTTGTCTTTCTCTTTTCCTATTGCCTTCTACCTTACCAAGCATTATCGTCCTTCTCAGTGAAACATATCTTCTCATGATATGTCCAAAACTCTGTTTAGTCATCTTGGCTTCAGACTTGATTTGCTCTAGGACCCATTTATTTGTCTTTTTAGCAGTCCACAGTATCTGCAGAACTATTCTCCAGGATCATATTTCAAATGTGTTCAGCTTTCACAATTGTACATAGAAATGGGAAATATGATGGAGAATCCTAAACTTAATATTCAGTGATATATCTAGACACTTCAAGTTCTTATCTAGTTCCTTCATAGCTGCCCTTCCAAATCTTAAGTCTTCTGATTTCTTGAATGTTACTCAATTTAGAGTGTGAACTTCAGTGCAATTTTAGTGCTTTTGAATGGATTTTTGTGTTCATATCAGCAAATTAAAGTGTTTTGAAAGTCTATCAGAAGAACTCTCCTTTCTTAGTCTTTGCAGGGTAATTCTTTGCAGGATTAGTTCATTATAACATTAAAGCATCAAAGTGTTGTGAAAAAACTGTATGTGATGGAGTATTTTTGGGGTCATTTTTGATTTAGAATTCCAAATTTCTATATAACCAACATACATTTTTAAAAATATTTTTATGACCCTCAATTTTCCAGGCTTGTGTAATCATTCCAAGTCTCAGCTATTTTCTGCTAGTATTATGGTGTCAATTCTATATCTCAAATTCTTCATATTCCTTCTTCCAATTTTCATGCCTCCTTCATCTGATACTTAACTTGCTTTACATATAATATGTTCAGCACTTACGTTAAACATATAGGATGATAAACTGCTACCTTGCCTGATCCCCTTACCAGTTGGAAACCATTCCTTTTTGACATATACTGTACTGGCCTGACAATACTCTGTCAGGAGACCCTTCAGAACAGAAGTCAGTGAATTATCCTAGACTCTAAAATCCTCTAGGGAGTCATCCTCTTGAGGGAAAATATTTGCTGGGGATGCAAGAAAGGGCATTCTTGGTGGGTCCTGTCATGCTGTGAAACTCTCTGCAAAGTGCACTACACTGATTCTCTCCCTCTTCTCCTTCCACTGGCAAAGACCTTTGTATTCAGCCAGGACTATGGCAGATAACCTGGGTTGCTGTGGAAGAGGGGGGATGGGAGAGGTGGGCACTGTTTTTCCTTCTATTTAATCTGCTTTATGGACAAACCTCTTGGAACTGGTATGTTTTACTTCACACTGAATAGGGAAAAGGTAGCATAGAACAGGGATTGTTAGCCTTTGCTCCTCCTTTTGGACTTCAGTTTTCAGAATCTCTGGCCAATGGCCATTCTGTAATGGCTGATCAACAATGGAATAGACCGTGAACTCTCCATCTTCGGAAGTCTTTAAACAGAGGTTAAATGGGCATCTTTCACAACTGTTTTAGCTGTGTATTCCTGCATGGCATTGGAAAGGATGGACCTTGTGTGCTCTTGCAGCTGTAATGTGCTATTATTTGCATTTTGTCTTTTTGGTTTCATTGCAAAAGCACCACTGTCTGGGAGAAAAACAATGTATAAATCCAATGAATAAAGCAATGCAGTTAGAAAGCACTTTTTACCTTTCCCTAACTTTCCTCCCCCGAAAAAAAAAAATAAACTGTGCATGGGAAGGACCACTTTCCACTCATGCAGGGGATTGCTTGTATATCAGGTTAACTTTTTCTGATAAACTACTAATTCAGACTGAGTTTTCCATTGCTTTGTTCATACTTCTGCAGAAATTCAATATTTTTGCAACAGTTTAAGTAAAACATTCTGGTACTTTGGAAAAGTTACTTTTTGACTACACACTTCCCACCCAGGAGGACCATTGCCCTTATTGGATGGAGACTCAGGGAGTTATAGTCCCAGAAGTAACTTTTCCAAAGCTCTTGGCAAAATGGTGTCCCAATATTCTGACATCTTTGTTTTGTGTCTGGTCTTCTAGCGTCGCCCAAGCAGGTGGCCTGCCATGAAATTTCGGAGAGGATCTGGGCACCCTGCATATGCTGAAGTGGAACCTGTTGGCGAGAAGGAAGGCTTCATCGTATCTGAGCAGTGCTAGGGTTTCTCAGGCAGTCCACAAGTACTGACCTACAGAGGACTAAGACATGTACTTGTCTCTCATTCAAGAAAAGGAAACCAAAACTCCAAGCCAAGTGAAAGAGACAGAATAGATTTCTGGATAAACATTCTCTAAGGGGGGAAAAAGAGAACTATATAGATACCTGGTGACCCTTTCAGTGAGAAGTGTTTTTTTTTTTCTTTCAGAGCAGATTGGTGAACAATAATTCGGTCATGTACCTCTGAATACCATATGAGAATGATGGATACATTTGCCATGTTCTTGGTTTAGGTATAGGAGATGTAGAGTAATCCAGGAAATGAATGGAAAGGTTTAGTTCTGAACAGTGCTTCCCTGTTTGATCCAACACAGCAGTGATGTGGGATTTAAAAATAACTATTACAAATGAGTGCCCTTTGATGCCTGGAAGCAATGTTCCTCATTGATAATACTGCTGGTGATATCAGTCTGATACACATAACATAGCTTGGCAGTTTTCTATACTTCCACAAATAATAGCGTTTCCACCCCATTCCATAGGCACAGCATATACCTGGAAATAGCAGAGCATTTCTTCTATTGTTTAGGTTTATATTTTGAACTTTGAATAGTTTTTCTACTCACAACTATTGGGCTATAGTTGAAAAAGTGTCAGAGCATTTTGTTTTGTTTTGAAAGGAAAAAGGTTTTTCACGGTGGTGAAACTGGGCTGTCAGATAGGAGTAAATATAGTGACATTGGACTAATACTCAGTTTCAGTGTTTACAAAAGTGAGACTTAAGCTGCAGTGCTATGCATTACTTACTTGGTAGTAAGCCTCAGCAGGACTTACTTCTAAGGGATTGTGCATAGGAATTTGGCTGTTATTTTCAGAAATATTGCTTATGGCCCTGTTGAAGCAGAAATGGTGAATATGTCTAGCTGATGCTAGGAGCGGGGGAAACAGTCTTTGGAAGGGAGGAAACATGGTATGAAGTGTTATCATTGCTAACCCTTGGCATTTTTGTCACAGGTCTTTTGAGAATAGCCTTCTGGTTCCTCCCCTGTCCTAGATAAACATTAAAAGTTTTGCAGTCCCTGCAAATTCATGTAGAAATATTGTTTAATGCACATAGTAATTGCATAAATATATATATATAAATAAATATATATATTAAAAATATATTTTTTTTATAGCTAACACAAGGCAGGCTCTTGTGACTGTTAAGAGTGCATCTCTCCTTTTTTTCCTTTTTGGCCATCCAGACGATGGAAATAGATTGCATTGCAGCATATTTCCACTAAGTTGTAAAATAATCCTTAATATTAAAATAATTTTTATGTTGTCTAGGGAAAGTGGTTCATTTAAATGCAGGACTATCCTTTTAACTGCCTCTTGGAGCCACGGTTTCTTTAATAACAAAACTCTTTCCTTTCCTGACTAGGGAAGGAAAAATATTTTTTAGAAACTCCCAGTGAAATACTTCTTTGGGTGGAAAGGGGAAATACATACTGAGCCACTCTAACATCTGCTCAGATTTTGTATGGACATTGCATTGTGAACTTTGCCATGTATCATTTTTCATGTACCACATGAGCAGAGGCACTTGAATCATGGTAAGGTTCAATAAAACATTTTCAGGTTTCAGGTTTTTTCAGATACCTGTTCAGGTACCACCTTTATAACACAGGTCTTTACATTTTTCATGTCAATACTTGTATGGTATCTGTTTTTTAAAGAACAGCAACATAATTTTTACTTGTTATTTCCTTCAGTAAATAATACAATACCGTATTTCCTGTATTCATTCTGTGTGCTGTTTAATTCATGTTGCTACTTGTTTACAAGTCAACAAGAAGGAGCTTAGCTGTACCCGAGATCAGTGGTATTACTCTGAAACTGTTAAAACACCAATAATTATCCTTCATTATATAAGTGGCATTTACTATTTCCTGGCAATAGCCCAGAACTGAGTGTGTACAGGGACTTGCTGTTTTCTCCTATAAGACAGAAACATTCTGTGCTCCCATCTTGTGTAGTGACTTTTTCCTATATTCATATGTGGGAAGAGAACTGTGTATGTACACACACATGCACACAGCATTATTACTTGCATTGCCACCACGTCTTTTGTTGCGACTTGTTCTGTGTCTCACTCAGAACAAGAGACAGCCTCAGAATCAGCTGTAATGAACAGTACAAGCCCCTTTCCAGGAAGTCCTCCCCACAGTGCTTAGCTGTGAGGTTCCCCTGTCAGCTCTGGAAAGTGAAGTTTTCCAGAGTAGCAGTACTGCGGCTGCTACTAGCAAATACAGTTCACTGCTTCTGATTCTCCATTGCCTGAGGTGAATATCTTGTTTTAACTAATGGGAGGGCCACACCTGCTATAAGGTACATTGCATTGTAAGATCAGGTGCTTCCCTTTCATAGAAGAGTATTAGAAGATTTTTCATGCTTAAGATCTACTGGACTTCCTCAACCTAGCACTTGCTAGATGCTGTGGACTAAATATCCATTATCTGTGACCATTGCTATCTGAAATGAATGGGATAGTAGTCCAGCATATCTAGAAATTGCCTGAATGAGGGGAGGTTATGCTAAATTGCAGCTCTGGATTTTTGCAGGGAAATGGTTACATCCAGACTTAGCTGTTCTTAAAGTATAGCCATAGAACTCAGCAAAATTTAAATTGGTCACAACTCACTGAAGACCCATTTATTTCAATGAGCATATTTTAAGTACTTGTAAATATACCCATTGTAAACTCATTCTTAAAGTGGAGTTTTTTAATGGGTATACTTTAAGAATGACCAATAAAAATAAAGTCATCTAAATGGAAATATACTATTTAAAAGTATCATCCATGCCTGCTTTGATATACTTTGTGGTAAATGCTGTCTCTCCCTGTGAAGCAAGATTGTAATGAAGTTATCTGTGGCAATTTTGTGACCCCATATGGTTTTCCATATTTTTAAATTAAACTGGATGGATTAAAATGATACAAATATGATTCTTTACTCCAAAGGTTGTAATTAAAATGTAGACGTTGGAAAAGAATCCTATTGATATCATTCACAACACAGATTTTGAGTTTAAGACTGTCCCACTGCAAGACAAAAGATATCCAGACTATTTAATAAGCATTGTCCCTGGCATTTAATGGTGGCCATTTTGATCCAGCAGTCCATTTACTTCAGGAATTGAGGCCATGGGACCATGGGGTGAATCCCTTCCTCACCTATATTGATGCAGGAAATTTGAAAGAGGAGTAAAACCAGTTCCCTGAGATACCACCTGAAGAACTTGCATTGCTCCAACAAGGAACTCAGTGAGGCAATGCCCCTCTCTTGACATCATCTGGTCCACATAGAAAAGACCCCCGCCTCTGATTTTCATGGCTCAGCTTGCTACTACAAAGATATCTATATGAGTACAGCTACAGATCAATATGGGTACAGCTACAGATACATAGATATTACAGTGACTACCACACCAGACATATTAGTCTAAAACCCAAACTTCAGCCTTTTTCAGCACAGAATTACCAACACCATTTAAATGTTTCGTGGAGATGTGCTTTCCAAAGGATGTTTGCAATATTGTTTGACATTAGCCATGTCTTGCTCAAAATGAGAAGCAAATTGGAGAAGGCCTGAGGAAAGTTCATGTCATAAGAGTGGAGTTGCCAGAAGCTGCTACAGCCACCTGTAGAAACCCCAAATTTCTCTTCACACTGCCCCTTCTTGCTACGTTGGACTTGTGTCCTGATTTATAGTATAAAGTTATCTGAATTCAGTCCCACTCCAGTTTAAAGAGAAAAAAAGATAAAGGGTCAGTTTCAAGGAGTGAAGTTGTAAACACTTGGACAACAGAGTGAGCAGCATGCATCTCCAAGTTTTCTTCACTGTAGAAGAAATTATATTCCTAAATTATAATAATCATTTGTTTGCTGTTGTTAACCGCCTTTGAATCAATCTCAAGTCATTGCGATTCTGTGGATAAGACATCTCCATGACCCCCTGTCCTCCACTGTTCTGCTCAGGTCCTGCAAACCCATACCCATGAATTCCCTAATTGAGTCCAACCATCTAGTGTGTGGTCTTCCCTCCACCATACCTAGCATTATTATGTCTTGCCTTCTCACAATGTGTCTGAACTATGACAGCCTCAGTTTGATCATCTTGCCCTCCAGGGAGATTTCAGGCTTAATATGTTCAAGGACATATTTGTTCAGTTTTTGGCATAATTATTATAACATTGCCTCTAAACCAAACAATTGTAACCAAGTGGTAGCTACTAATGGTGCTTATACTCCATGAATGGGTGTGCTTACCTCCTAAGGCAATCATAGGCCCGTTACAGATGGGCATAAAGTACGGACTGGGTCTGTACTAGGGTTAGAAAGGGGCGACACTTCTGGACGCCCCTAACCCTAATACAAACCGAGTCCATACAAAATGGCAGTGCCCATTCCACACGGGGACCGCCATTGCTATGTCACCACCGCGCCGCCTCCAAAAGAGGCGGCGCAGTGGTGACATACTGGCACCACACCAGGGCGCATAGAGCGCCCTTTCCATGGTGCCAGAAGGAGCTCCGAAATGAAGCTCCTGTCATGGCCAGCCAAGATCAGGTCTCTGAGGATGAGGATGAGCCTCCTCCAGAGCAAGAGCTAATTGAGGCTACACCAGGTGCTAATCCTGCTCTGCCAGGTCCCAGCTGTGATCCCCCAGCCCCAGAGGAGGAGGCTCAACCAGGTCCTAGTGCTAGTGAGATGCCTCCTGTGGTGCAACAGCCTAGTGGTGACCACATCGAGGCATGATTCCTGGATGTGCCTACTTATAAACAAAGAAGGGCTGAGAGTGCTTGCAGGCTCAGATCCAGGAGAATTGCAGGGAGGCAATTAGCAAACCAGCCTCAGGTGGCACGGGGGAGAGTCTCCCTTAAGGTGCAGAGAGGCATCTACTTGGTGTGATTGCTGCCTGCACTGGCTCCTTGTTTCTTGACTCCTTGTTGCCTTGACCTCGGAATGGACTGGATCCTTGTTATCTTCTGGCTGCTTTGACCCTGGACTGATTTGACTACTATGACTTCTGGTATCCTGACTTTGGCTTGACTTTCGGATTGCTCTCTAACGCTGACTCTTTACAAGGTCTGTGGTCTGCTTCCACTTGCTGTGCTAAGCCATTCTTATCGGCATAGTGTGGGTGTGCTGGCTGCAGTCTAGGACAGCTCCTTCTGGGATTTGTGTCACTGGCGCAGCCTTTAGACGGCTGCACCAGTGATGCAAGGCAGAAAGATGCTGAGCGGCCCCTTTCTGCTTGTCCCCACCATTGGGTGTCCTTGGGGCATGATGCCCCAAGGACATCACTTTCCAGGCCGCGGGGAAGTGGCCTTTTGCCGCTTCCCCTCAGCCTGGAAAGCGGCGGATCGGGGCCCCAGAGGCTGCCGTTCTGGCAGCTGAGGCCCCGATTTGGTGGGGAAAGGAGCGCCTACAGGTTGCCCCAAAGGGGCGGTCTGTAATGTGCCTAAGTTAGTAACTAGTATCACTTGTGCAGAGTGTCCCATATGTAAACTGTCCCATATGTAAAAGTTTCATCCTTTTTTTCTTACCTAGATTCCCCACAATGAGGCTGGCCTGAGACATTCTTCAGCCTGTGAAAATGCACAGGAAGTCTTTTCCACCAAAATTACCATTTCATGTACAGAAGCCAAGTGGACTGGCCATTGAATTTT
This sequence comes from Sceloporus undulatus, assembly GCF_019175285.1. NCBI lineage: Eukaryota > Metazoa > Chordata > Lepidosauria > Squamata > Phrynosomatidae > Sceloporus > Sceloporus undulatus. Next base: position 25,445,472 of record NC_056527.1, on the reverse strand, counting down.
ACTTCAACACTGGCAATTGGGTCCTTGAGGGCATCAGCATAGTTTAGGATGTGGAGGATAGATTTTGTAGCAAACACCTCTGTTTTCTAACAGAGAAACATTATTATTATTATTATTATTATTATTATTATTATTATTATTATTATTATTTATAGCCCGCCTCTCCCCAGAGAATCGGGGCGGGTTACAATCAACAATAAAACATAGTAAAATAATAATACAATCCCTAACTCACAATTAAAATAAAACAGCATAAAAATTGCAATAAAAATTACAATAAAATTTAATCCCTATTACAATGAGGGGATTTAAGAGAGAGTCATGGAGGCACAGTTGTGGGACAGTGGAGAGAGCCCATGTATTAGTCTGGGAGTGCCCGCCAAAAGAGATCTGTCCTGATGGCTTTTTTAAAGGCCTCAAGAGATATGTGATGGAACTCCTCTGGAGTTTAGGAGCAGCTGATGACAAGTTGGATAACCACAGCAAGTCTGGTCTTTTTAGTCTGTAGTGGCTTCACTCTGCCTAAGGGCAGAGCTGGCTCTCCTTGCATCTCATGTGATGTAAGAGAGAGAGATGGAAACTTTTTGGTACCCATTTTCTCCCTGGCATGAATAATTTTATAAGCCCTGATTCACCTCTCCATGTTTTCTTTTTCTTTTCTTTCTTTTTTTGGGATGCGAGGAATAAAATGCCCACATATGTTATATACTTTCTTGCAGCACAGCTCAAAATGGACAAGGGCTGAACACAATAGTCACAGTTAAAAAATGTGAAAGGGGGATTATCTGTAGGCAAGAGCACAAAAGTGAAAGAATACCACAAGTCTCTTTTTCTCAGGTATACACTCTCACTGAACTGCTGTGCAAAAAGAGCATGTTACATTCCCTTGGCAGCTGCCTAAGGACCAGCTGCTCTTTAGCAGAAGGTTTATACAAAAAGATTAATTTATATCAAAATATTTATTTGGAACTCCCAATACTTTGAGATGCTTAGCAGACTGGTGCTTTTAGGATGATGACTGTTGTTATTTGACATTAGCCATGCGGCCTTTAAATGCACAGCAGCTTGGAAGAGAGCATGTCAGAAACCATATGAATCAAAAAGCCTCAAGAAATCAACAGATCAAATGTGAGTGCCATGGCATAAATAGAAATCTATTATGTAATGAGATGACTTGCCATTTTCCCATGGGATAATTGATTATGACACAATTACAAATTAAACCTTTGACATAGGGACATTGCGAGATAAAAAATTTGATATGATAATCTTTGATGTTGATAACATGACAAAAAAACCCCAGTATGATGGGTTTTATCTGCTCAGAAATCCTATAAATGGGACAATTCCACTATAATGTGTCCATTCAAACTTTCCACCCAAAACATGACATTGACTTTTGGCTCAACCTGCTTATATAGCTAGACCAAGTGGCCCTTTCACACTATATAGTTATAGCACTATGATCCCTCTTTACCTGCTAAGGTTCCATCCTGTGAAATCCTGGGGTTTGTAGTTTGGTAAAGACCTAAAGCTCTCTGGCTGAGAATTCTAAATATACGCCAATCTAGAATTCCATTGGACAGAGCCATAGCAGTGAAATTGGAAAGGTTGGTTTTAATGGTGCCAGCTTCCAAAGTCTCCCAGCCAGCAAGGTCAGTGGCTGGGGTATTTGGGAAGTTGTTGTCCAAAAAATGTTAATGGATGACATCCTGTTAGTGAATTTCAATGATGTTAATGGGATTTATTCTATTACAGTTCACTTATTTATTGTTCTTGCGGAGGTCAGAATTCTATTCTGGCTTGTCCTTCTATTTCATTCTCACATGGAGTCACTCTGGTTAATTGTCCATTTTTAAAGCCTTCAGCCTACAAGGTCCTGCATAGAGTTAGTACCTGGAAGAGCTTTTTTTCCAAACCAGTATGCTGCTCTGAGACAGTGCTTGTCAGCATCAACCCTTAAAGTGGCCACAAGAAATTTGTCAAATATCAGATGCTATAAAATGGCTTTACATGTGGTCTAATGTATGTCCTTTTACTTCTGTATCCACTTGAACACTGGCCTGTGTATGTGTTAGCTGTTCTCAGGCAGAATGTTCATGCAGAGAAAGACTGTTATAACTGGAACTTTTTAGTTGGGAGGGTATGTAAAGGCAAAAGTGTGGGGAAGGAGAAGGTGGGTGGGAGGGAAAGTGAAGGGGCCTCTCTCTCTTTCTTATAAAATTGAGATTCAAGGCAGCATCCAGCTTAAAAATTAAACTAAACTGTGAATTGTCTAACTATTCATAATATTAAAACCATTTAAACTCGCATTTAAAAAGATAAAAATGCAATTTAAAAGACAGCAATTTAAAATAGTTTCATTTAAAACAACATAGCACCCTCAGACAATTCTTTTAAAACTTTCTGTTTTGAAAACATGTTGAAATGAAAAGGGGTTTACCTGCTGATTTAAGGACAGCATGGAAGAGGCCATTCTAGCCTCCCTGGTAACGGAGCCTCAGAGTCCAGAGACAGCTGCCAAGAAGAGCTTGTCTCATGTTCCCACCAACCACTCCTGTGACAATGGTAGGACTGAGAGAAGGACCTCTCCTGAAGATCTTGGGGCTTCGGTGGGCTCATACAAGGAGAAACAGTCTGCCAGATAGCCTGGGCCTGAGCCACATAGGGCTTTGTACCAGCACATTGAACTGTGCCCAGAAGCAAGCATGGCTAATGGAGATAGATTTGTGGGAGTTGTAGTCCAAAATATTTTAAGAACACCAGGTTGCCTACTGACCTAAGGAATTCTCATCACAAGTGGTAGTGCTTAGATCACTTTATTGCTGGTGCTTGTAAGGTTTTCAGCCAAACAAATGGAGGATAGGTTTTGTTAATGGATGCCTATTAGTCATGATGGCTGTATATAACTTCAGTTTCAGAGACAGACAGCCTGCCTCTGAGGATCCATTGCTGGGAAGCCAGAGCAAGAGGGAATTATTGCTTTCATGTCCTGCTTCTTAGGGGCATCTAATTGGCCACGGTGGGAAACAGAGTGATGAACTAGACAGACCTTTGGTTTGATCCAGGAGAATTTCCCTCAAATGTTCTAACTTTGCAGCAGATGGCCTTACACTGTGAGATTTGGGGGTCAAAACAAAATTATGAATAAATACGAAGCTCTGTAATGAGTTCAACAGCTGGTACAAAATGTGTGCCAACACCAAGGCCTGGGAAAACTACTTCTGGACTGAGCTTGGCCTACAATTACAGCTGGCCATGGTAATTCTGGGAATTATAGTCTAAACTCTGGCCAGTATACAGCTTCTTTTGAAACATAATGATCTAACGACTATGATGATCATTATGAAACTCATTTCTCAGACAACAATTATGGAAAGGGCTATCAAAGAACTAGATAGTGTATGACATTTAGTTTCTTTGAAGAGTTAGCCCATGAAAAAGCGCTACAATATTTTAATAGGGAGTCCAATTTGTTGTGAGATACTGTACTACAACTTACTTTTTTTTACCCAACAGACCTCACTCTTGAAAGCTGGGTTGAGGGACAAATTATTATGCCTCCATGCAGAGCAATCTTTCAAGATTCTGCACATGTGTAATCAAACATACAAACATAGTGATGTAGGAATCATATAAAAGTAAGTATTCTTTTTACTCTAGTAAATAGGAAAATGACACATAACATCTTGGGTATTTGTAGATGCAATGTATCATTTAGTTATTGGTAAGTAAACTTTGTACCTTGTCGCTCTCTTTGTAAAACAGCTTGGCCTTTAGTTGGTAGGCTGAAGCATTTACATGTGAGTAGGTCTGTGATATGTAGACACCCTTGCTTACCATTCCTCTTTAAAAGAAAAAAACGGAAGAGGTAACACATGAATACACCTGCTTGTAGGTAAGCACTTCAGCCTGCCAGTAATAACTTCAGTAGAACAAAAATTAGAGGAGGGATTAATCAGAGATGCTGCACCAGATGAGATGGAGACAGAAATGATTGATCCGGGACACATCCTGGAAAACAACAGCTGATGCAGACACACACAATTATTCATGCTGATTAATAACTCAACATGACCCTTGCTGTATGAAGTCATTCTTCTAGATCACTCTTTTTATGAGCAAACTCAAGAGATGAATACCAACAAGACTGGAACAAAAATGGGGACAATGAGAAATAAGAGAAACACATCACCATGCTATGATGAACCCCAAGATTTGCAGAACTACCAATCAAAGCTTCAAACCTGAAAAGCAACTCTATAAAGTCTAGTTAGGCTCAGTATTCACAGAATGTAAAGCATCAGTTGGAGAACACCAGAAAACTGTGAGTGGTGGGCTGGGACATTGGGTACGACTTATTTTCTTAAGGATTGTGATATACTGCAACATTTGGTTGCAGGTCTGGTTTGTATCTTGTATCTAATGAACAACAACTTATCCATGTCAACTCAACATGGCTAATGTAGATCTTGAAACAAAGTAACTTTTAAATCCCACAATCTTCCAGTCATAATAGCAAGCTGTCATGTTACCAGTGGAGTCTGAGTTGTACTCCAAAAAGTAACTTGATGGTATTCTAGCTGCCCAACTTCAGCATCCAGATATTATATTATATATTATCGTTACTCTCTATTTCAGACAAATGAGACAACCACTAAATAATTGGCAGTGAAATGACTGCATTAAAAATTATTTGAGAATTTTTTTTCCTTACTGGTGGCAAACTTGAAAGATCATGCTATATCATGGTCATGGGGAGAATCTCAGGAAACAAGGTTGGCATAGCTCTAAACAGCGTTTGTAGAAAGGGGTGTCAGTTCTACTTGAGTTGGCAGAATTAGCAAGCAGATGAGTCATCAGTGGCATGGATTTTTGATGGACTGTCTCAAATGGGCAGAGAAAAGTAACTGCACTGGCAGTGAGAGCCCATTATTGAGACAGATAGGAAGATGCATTGTCTCAAAGTAAATTCAAATATGAAACAAGAGCTTCCCAAAGAGACTCCCTGGAGAGCTCCAAAGCATAAGAGGAGAGAAAGAATTCATTTAGGCTTTTTCTATATGTCAGTAGCTTGGGCACTGTCTCTTTTTCATGTGAACCCAAGATCACTTTATTTGAATCAGCAACAGCAGAATTTGTGTCAACAGGCTTAACCTTAGGGGGATTGCACCATGGTTGAGCAATCTCAGGAAATCAGTTGATAGCCACACAAGTGGAAGAGTGAGTGTGCTGACACACCTTAGGAATCCTTAATTCTGAGTAAACAGAAAGATCTTGAATGGCAGAAGATATTCTAGGTCATAAATGGGTCCTAATGCTTATTCACTTCTACAGGAGAAAATAAAAAGTTACAATTAGGCATGCCACTAAGATGATAGAATCATACAGTTGGAAAAGACCACAAGGACCATCCAGTCTAACCCCATTCTGCCATGCAAGAACTCACAATCAAAGCATCCCTGACAGAGCCATCCAGCCTCTGTTTAAAAACCACCAAAGAAGAAGACTCCACCACTCTCCAAGGGAATGGTTCCACTGTAAAACAGCCCTTACTGTCAGGAGGTTACTCCTAATTTTTAGGTGGAATCTCTTTTCCTGTAGTTTGAATCCATTGCTCTGGGTCTTATTCTCTGGAGCAGCAGAAAACATGTTTACTTCATCCTCAATATGACACCCCTTCAAATATTTAAACAGAGCTATCGTATCATCTCTTAACTGTCTCTTCTCCAGGCTAGACATACACAGCTCCCTAAGTCTCTCCTCAGAAGGCATGGTTTCCAGACCTTTCACCATTTTGGTCACCCTCCTCTTGACACTCTCCAGCTTCTCAACATTCTTTTTTTAATTGTGTTGCCCAGAACTGGATGCAGTATTCCAGGTGATGACGAACCAAAGCAGAACAGAGTGGTACTATTACTTCCCTCAATCTAGGCTTTAAACTGAGTTATGTGGGGGGTATTCTGTATTCTGGAAGGCAAAAGGGCTGGAGAAAATAGTTAAACTGTCACAGAGGGAACAAGGCAAACAGTGGAAAGACCCAACAGTGGGAGGCAAAAAAAAACTTGAACAGACAGCAAGTGAAAAGGGGACACATGGTCTTAGATGTCTCTACACTAATGCACAGAAGGTGCGGAATAAGCAAGATGAACTTGAACTCCTAGCACAACAAAGCAAATATGATATAATAGGCATCACTGAAACCTGATGGGATGAGTCTCATGATTGGAATGTAGTAACAGAGAGATATAACATTTTTAAGAGAACTAGGCCAAACAGGAAAGGAGAGGAATAGCATTATATGTCAGGGATGTTTACACCAGTGAAGAGATCCAGGACATCAATCCTGGAAGCCAAGTGAAGAGCATCTGTATAAAAATTAAAGGGGAGGGAAACAAAAAGGATATTATTATGGGAGTTTACTACAGACTCCCAAGTCAGATGAAGGAATTGGATTTTGCCTTTCTAGAACAGATGCCCACACATTCAGAAAAGAGAGATGTAGTGATAAGTGACTTCAACTATCCTGATATTTGCTGGAAGTCAAACTCAGCCAAATCCTCAAGGTCTAGCAAATTCCTCACTTGCCTCGATGACAAGTTCATTGTCCAAATGGTGGAAAAGGCAACAAGGGGATCAGCTATTTTAGTTCTGATCTTAACCACAGGGTTGACCTGGTTAATGGTGTGCGGGACCTTTAGCTGGGAGTGATCATGTTCTCCTGGAGTTTGTTATACAGTGGAAAGGAGAAGACAGGCATAGTCAGACATACATTCTAGACATTAGGAGAGCAGATTTTAGTAAACTTAGGCCCAGTACAAACGGGCCTTTCTGACACCCT
>NC_056527.1:25270801-25428631 GCF_019175285.1 Sceloporus undulatus | reverse complement strand
TACATTTGTCCCGGTTTGGAGGTCCAGACTTATGGCAACCCTAGGTGTCCTGGAACTCTTTGTTTGTTTGTTTGTTAATTTTGATGGTATTTATATCCCGCCCTTCAGCCATAAAGGCTCTCAGAGCAGCTTACAAATGTTATTATTTTTAATTAGACGGTTCCCTGCCCTCAGGCTTACAATCTAAAAAGACCCAACACAAAAGGAGAAGGGAATGGTGGTGGGAAAGGGGATCAGGTCCAGCAGTTCTACTCTACCTCTGAGGCCTGGACCAAGGCAGATGGACTGGAGGGAGGGCTCTGCTTCTTAGTTCAGGCCAGGCCCGATAGAGCTGGGCCTGCATCTCTCCCTCCAAGGCCGGATGGCACTAGACGAACTGGAGGGAGGGCTCTGCTTCTAAACTAAATCCCAATGGCTATCAAGGTCCCACTGTATTATAAGGATTGTCACTTATTTGGGATCTGAAAAGCTTGTCCCTTATAGGGCTAAAAGATATCCCTTATTATAAAGTATGTCCACCGTCTGAAGTTTGGGAGGTTTTTCCTTCTATCGGACCGAATGAAATGTCCCCCCCCCCCCAAAAAAAAAACCCTCATATTTCAGGGTGTGATATCTCCATAAAGACAAATGTATGCAGTGTGTATTTTATGAATGTGGACAGGATGCTAAATTTACAGTAGACATGGCTAAGTGAACTAAAATCAATATTTTCATTTTGTATTTAGATAGAAGGCAAATTTGTTAATAGTTACTTCCTGACTGTCAACCCTGCATGACTTTCAACTGTCCCTTATTGCTGTTCTGAAAACTGGCAACACAACTGCCAATGCTATTAATACATTAAAAAGGGTTTCCCTTGGAGATTCATAGAGTTAAATTCCACCTTGTGAACTTCTTGTTATTAGTACTGTGGTATTAAAGTGTTTGTGAGGATCTTTCCAGACACAATTCAAGATAATGAAGGTTCTTCCAAATCTATAAAACATGTCAGGACATGGCATGGTTGAAATGGGAAAAATCTGTAATAAGATTAGCTCTTAACTGTATTTTTTTTTTCATGAGATAAAGATGCTAAAATTAATCTTGTATCTATTTTCCAGGGACATTTATTTTAAAAAGTAGTATAATTCCTTTCATCATTTTTCAGAAATTGTTTTTTGTGTTCTTGACTTCTGGGTGCATTGCTGAACTCACTTTATCCTTCAATTTGTTCTTCATCTTTGGTTCTCACCTACCTGACTTTCAGCAGCATTTTACTCACTACAAATGAATGCATTTCCAGACTTTCCTTTTTCACACATTCCGTCTAGGAACTGAGGCCCTGTTAAAAAGATCAGAAAGATCTCCCAAGGGAATAAGGTGCTTGTAAAGAAAATGTGACACTGTGAATTGGGAGATGGTGAAAAAGATATTGCAACCTGTGGTTAGCTTCTCTCTCCTTTTTATCATGTCAAGGAGATTGGTTAAAACTGTTTATCATATCAAACAATATTTCCATTCAGGGCACATTAAAAAACCTCATCCATATTTTAAAATCCTCTAGCAGTTTTTGCCCACCTGTAGTTAGGATATACTTGTCACTTGTTTGAATACCCACCTGCAAATTTTCATAGAAATTCTTGCTGAGCACCTGCACTGACAAAGCTAAGCAAATTCAGTCCTCCACATGAAGCTGCTGCAGTGCAAAGGATTCTGCTGCTTTTGGCATTTCGGCACTGATTATCTGTCTTATATCACAGGCATGATACTGCCATGTTGAACCATATCAATGGATTATGCTCAGTATCCTGCCTTCCATACTGTAAATCCTTGCTGTGTTAGAAAAAGTGTAGAAGAAACAAAGCTATAACATATTACATCTGTTTAATTGCTTTTTAATATTTTTTACCAAATACTACAGGTTCAATATGTAGAAGATATAAGGAAATCAAAGGTATCCACACATTTGACTTGTGTGAGACAGAATCCAGGGTGATAATCTGGAGGAAATGGAAAATGTAAGAGGATGCAGCTTTGGGATGAGTCTGAGTCAAACAAAAATGCATGGGTGGCGTCTAAGTGGGAGAGTCACTTTGCATATGGTGGAATGATGGATGGACAGGGGAAGAGTAGGTGAGATGGAAGGAAGTAACAGGAAAGAAAAAATAGAGATCAAGGGAATGGATTGCTGTGCTACTAGATGTGTTAAGAAGCAATGGAAATGAGCCTAGACTTAGTGATAGACACAGACAAAGAGGACCTGATAAGAACCTGACTATAGTCAGGAAAGTACCCCAGTCATAAGACATAATCAATAATTTCATCCAGTTGTTATGAGTGAGAAGAAACAACAAACTATGATTCTGAGCTATGATAGATATCACACTAATCCTATGCTGTTTAAGGCTGGTAAATGCCCATGTGAACACACCTACAATCAACAGGAACCAGCAGGGGAAGACCAGACGAGCCCCAAGGCTTACATAGAGTCACAAGCAGAAGTATGGTACAGGCTATCCAAGGTTCCAAGGGAGAGAAAAAAACAGGTCTTCATAAATAGCAAAATGAGGACTCAGCAAATGAAAACGAGAAACCACCCAGGGTCAGGGTCTTTCCCAGCAGATAATGATCACCAGTTAGCAGACACTAATCCTTTTTGCATATCCTCCCACCCTGAGGTCCTGCCATCAACAACAGAACAATATACAGATTAACATGAAAATCTTCCCTCCCCAGGGTCGCACAGGGTCCAGCTCTTTTCTATGCCAACATTTTCTGAAGATGCCAGCCACAGATGCTGGCGAAACGTCAGGAATAGACTCTTCTAGAACATGGCCACATAGCCCGAAAAACCCACAAAAAATTATGGTTGCTTGCCATGAAAACCTTCAACTTCACAGTCCTTCATAAAGTCCAAAAATAGTCCAAAGGTCCATGCCAAGCATCAGCAACCCAAAAAGCCAAAAATATTAAACAGGGTTGCACAGAAGTTTGGGAGCTGTCATCTGCAGCAATGGAATCACCTGGGTTGAGCTAATTTATGACCAGCAGTTAATCTGCCTGTATGGCCTAATTAGCTCAGTCTCATATCTTTAAGGATGAGCAGGGCATTTCCTGACCATTTTCTCCCAGCTCTCTAGGGCTCATCTACACCAGCCAGAATGCTCCAGGCTGCTCCCAAAATATTCTGCCCCTGGAGCTGCCTCAGATTCCTCCCATTACTTTCCCACTCCAGAGCAATGCCAAGCAGCTGTCTACACATGTATCCCACAGTGCTGCTCACCACCACGACTGATGCAAGTTGCTTTCTCTGGGGTCAGAAATAAGGTGTTCAGTATTGATCACATGGTTGGGTGCCTCACTGTAAACTTAGAGGGGGTGACTTGCACCAGTGGAGGCAGGTGCCACAGCAGGATGCTTGTGTAGATAAGAAGACAAGCCCTCCTCCCGACCGCCATCTTGAGGGGGAGAGAAGCAGGCCAGCAACAACAGGCCTCTTGCCTGCTAAGAAGTAAAGCCCTCCTCCCGACCACCATCTTGCTTGTCTTTATTGCATGTTGTTCGATTTTTATTGGTTTTTGTGAGGTTGTTTTTATGATGTGTAAGTTTTAAATGATTCTGTGAACCGCTTTGATCACCTTGGAAAAGCGGTATAAAAATAAAGCATATTATTATTAGATAGCCACCCAGCATCACTTTGGAGTGCTCCAGATTTTCCAGCAAAGGGCAGAGCAAAAGGTGAGTGTTTTTTACACTAGTTTAGCCAGGGACAGGGAAGATTTGGTGCAGAACTCGTCTTCCCTCATGAAGACTGTCCACACTAGAATTGGGGCTTACTCTATTCTGCTCTGATCAGGCCCCACCTGGAATACTGTGTCCAGTTCTGGGCACCACAATTAAAAAAGGACATTGAGAAACTGGAGCGTGTCCAAAGGAGGGCGACTGAAATGGTGAAGGGGCTGGAAACCATGCCTATGAGGAAAGACTCAGGGAGCTGGGGATGTTTAGCCTGGAGAAGAGAAGGTTAAGAGGAGATATGATAGCCCTGTTTAAATATTTGAAGGGATGTCATGTTGAGGAGGGAGCAAGCTTGTTTTCTGCTGCTCCAGAGACTAGAACACGGAACAATGGATGCAAGCTCCAAGAAAAGAGATTCCACCTCAACATTAGGAGGAACTTCCTGACAGTAAGGGCTGTTCGACAGTGGAACAAACTCCCTCACAGTGTAGTAGACTCTCCTTCCTTAGAGGTCTTCAAGCAGAGGCTGGATGGCCATCTGTCGGGGATGCTTTGATTGTGATTTCCTGCATGGCAGGGGGTTGGAATGGATGGCCCTTGCAGTCTCTTCCAACTCTATGATTCTATGCTCATGTAGACAAGTTGTGGTAAGGACAGGAGTAAATCATGGTGTTTTTTTTAATGAATTATGTTTTTTAATGTCGTAAACCAACCTGAGTCCCAGCCTTGGGAGAAGGGTGAGATGATGATGATGATGATGGTGATAATAAATCAATGTAATTGACTGTGTAGACATACCCTAAGTTTATGTTCTTCAGAGGCTACCTGGGATGGACCAGATTCTGTCTTTGCCAGTTTCATGGCATGACTGCCAGCCTCCTCCAACTCCGATTAAAGCCCACATTCTGGCTCCCTTCTTCATCCAAGGATGCTTCCTGCAGACAGGTTCTTCCTGGGACTAGTAAATGCAGCCTCCCAGTTTGGGCTGAGACCATAGTGGAACCCAAATATTAAAACCCTCCTTTTTCCCTGTGCCTTTGTTCTAATTCATCTCACATGCTAGGTATTTAAAAAAAAAAAGACGTATTTGTCCCTCAAGATAATCATATCAATAAGCAAAAGATGGCATGTGGCTAACCACTGCTACCTGGCCTACAACTGTATGCAACAATCTGAATACAGTACAGAGTTTTGAAGGCCTTTCATGCAGAACTACAGTCTCTTCCAGAAAGCTTTTCCAAATGCTTCTTCAATTACAAGTTTTAAAGTAAAATGATTGTTTTAAATATGTATTGGTTTTATATACTCTTTTGTGTAGTTTTAACTGGTATGTGATGTATTTTAATTTGTTGCTGTTCCTGTCTTGATCCATAGTATTGTTGTTGTTGTTGAATTCCAACCTTCACAACAATGAAAAATGGGTTACAACAGTTGCACTTAGGCTACTGTAACTCACTAATAGGATCACAGTCATATTCTCAGGCTAATGAAGTCTGTGTGTAAAATTCAACTCATTGCTTATCTGATATGATCACTGAATAGACAGAATCCTTGCTAGAATTTCCTTTAACTTTCACTGATGTGTGCACTATATAAGAATCAGTTTGTCAAAAAATTGTCAGTACAGCTCACTTTCAAAAATGTCTAGAAAGATGAAGATCAAGGCAAGTGGTGACTCACACCCACAATGACAGCTTTTTTTTTTGCTTAAGGCTCTCTCAATAAGCAAGTTATTTTTAAACCGGCATTTTTAGTATAAAAGAACTCTACATCAGCCTTGACAGCTACTGCACTTTACACATCTTTCATACTTGGAAATATAGGCACTGTAGCAATATATATGTGACATCTAATAACAACTATATTCATTGAGAATATTAACCATAATTTCAGAAGATTAAGAAACTGGAATGTGTGAGAAGAGTTAACAGCCTAACAAATACCACTTCAGGGAAGTGCAAAGCCTTCTTCACAACAGCAGTGGATATGATCTTAGGCATATATACAATCAATTCCCATTCACATTAAAATTAAAAAGGGCACATTCCAGCCAAAGTTAAGAACTTTGAAGTGACATCAATTTAAAATGAACTTTTCTGTTAAAACCATTTGAGAATTAAATGTCTTTGGCTGGCATATCCCCTGTATTTTTCAGTGTTATTTCCAATTTGTAAACTGAATCAAATTGATTGAATTTATATATTAGAATAAGAATTCTGTAATCGCTGAAGCGGTGTAGTGTTTTCAGTGTTGAACTACATCTTGGATACTAGGGCTCAAATCCCTGCTCAGCTGTGGAAACTGACTGGGTGAGTATATTACATGCAACCACACGCCGCAGCCCCAATCCACCCTGACACCAGCCCAAATAGGAGCGGAAAAGATCCACTCCTATTTGGACTGGTAAATGGCTGCCTTTGGTTGCTCTGCCCCAGAGTGGTTTCTGGGCCCTCCGACAGCATATGGCATGTAAACACCATGTTCCTGAAGCATCTTGAAGCTGCACCCTGTAATCAGCCAGGGCAGCTTCTGGGTGTCTTGGGGGCGTGTGTCATGTAAACGCTATGCTCCCAAGCCACCTGGAAGGCAGCTTTACTGGGCTGTGTGTTTTGGCCTATGTCTCAGAACATTAGTAGTGCCATTCAGCCAGTTCTGACTGGTTTGCCAGAGCTGGCTGTAAAAAAAAAAATTGTTGGGCTGGAATTTGGTAGCTGGAATAATATTTATTTGTTTGTTTGTTTGTAGCCCACCCACTCACAAAGAATCCAGGCAGGTTACCCAAAGAAAATACATAACAAATAACAGTAATAATAAAAATAACATAGCAAATCACAATAACAATAAATAGCAAAAAATACATAGCAATTCACAACAATAAAAATAATTCTGCCAGGTGAGGAAGTGCTCATGGTAGTGTGAGACATGGCCATGGATGAAGGTGCAAATCCTGCTAAAGGGCAGCTTCTCCTGATGTATTACAGTGAGCCCACCATATTGGATTGGAGCTCCATGGATTGGAGTTTCCACAGCTCATCTTGCCCCATATTAGCCAATGGTGGCATGTGCCACACAAACATTGCTGACCATTGGCTAATATGGCTTGAGCTTCCATGGATTTTCCCATCTCTAGGAGGGAGCCCTGGGCACAAACTACTGTACCATAAATGGGAAGGGGTCACCATAATACGGAGTCTTGGACAGCCTCTCTGCCATTGCTGTTGCAGCTAGGGTTGGCCTGTTAACTCATTGCTCAGTCTCTGTTTTGGCCTTTTTGCTCAGCCTGACTGGGCTCTTGGACCACTCCTGCAGCCTCATAAATCCCCTCTGCTCACCTTCCCCAAAATATCAAGCTTTCTCCTCTTCATCATCTTCCTCCTCTTCATCCAATTCCTTGAGTTCCATGGGTGGAATGCAGGACTTAAATGATTAAAAAAAATGTGCATGTGGATTCAAGATGAAATCCATTGGGTCATCCAGGGAAAAGCAATGACAAACCTCCTCTGAACAAATTTTACTAAGAAAACCTTCTACGATTGCATATCCCTGTGGTAGATCTTATATGCTGAAAGTGAAAGTTAGCTACAGAAGAGGAGCCCCTACCTTGTCAAAATAATGATGCTTTATAGTCATTGCTGAAGTCTTTATGAGAATTTCAGCAAATGCCTCACCAACAACTTTCTTGGAAATTGCATATCTTTTTTAAAAGGAAATACATTTATTCAAAAATAAGAAATAAAATATTTGTTGTTTCTTTCAACATGAGTGAGCTAAGTTCTTTACTGAGTATTAAAAGTTATGGATTGCAACAAATTCATATTTCCATTCAGAGTTATTGCCAGCAATCTATACAGATGTCAAAAACGAATTTTTATGCCTCCTATAAATATGGAAATCAGTCAATCAAGAGTGCATTTCCAAACCTCTGTGAAGAATATTTAGGTTCGGTAATTACTTGTTTCTATTTGTTTTCAAGTTGATCATTCTCCTGGCAACTTTTTAAAGTATACAGATTATTATGAGATCTTTGGAGAGAGATACCTTTTATCAAATAAAGTTTTATTGGAAGTATAATGTGAGCTCTTCAAAATACACCACTTTTCTCTAGAATAGACACATTCAACTACTGATTTGTTTCTACCTATGGGAATGACCACCAAAATTGAGTATGTCTAACTATATTTTTCTATGATGAGATTCTTTATGATCCATTTATTTTGAACAAAGAACAGTCTTCCATATTTAGTTTTTGTGAGTCTTGCAAATACAGCCAGTATGGTGTAATGATTAGAGTGATAGTCTAGGACTCTGGGAGCCTAGGTTTCAAATCCCTACTTGGGCATGGAAATCCACTGGGTGGCATTGGGCAAATCATTCTCTCTCACCCTCAGAGGAGAGTGATAGCAAACCCCTTCTGAACATAGTTTGCCAAGAAAATGGCATGATTGGATCACATTAGGGTCACCATAAGTTGGAAACAACTTAAAGGGACACCCACCCATGCACACATACTGCAAAGCAAAAACTGTTTCTTTTCTTCAACCAAGCATTGTGTTGTGAACTATAAACACTGAGAGTTTGAAAAAAAATTTCCTTTTCATTATTGTTTCCAAAATCTTCCAGCCATCCTGGCCACTGACTGTGATGGCTGAAGTTTTCTTAGAACTACAGTCCAAAAAAGTTAGTTTACCAAGCTCTGTTTTGGTCCATAAAAGGAAATCAGAAGAATGCATCTGGTAAAAATGAATCCAGTACACCTTGCCTTTGGCATGTCTGTGGCTATGTCAAGTCTCTGGTCAGAGTGGTTATCTCCAACAGCCAGTTGGGTTCAAGCTGACTGTAAATGTGGGGGCTGCCAGAGGAGTGACTATAAAACGGGAGGAGAAAGGGAGAATTGAGGTTGAGTGTAACAGTTTAACACACAGTTCAGACCTGTTTAGTTCTGTGAACAGGTAGATAGAATTCAGGCAAGAGAACATTAACAAGATTCATACATTTGTTATAGGGACGTAGACTAATAGTGTTCGAAGAGAGGTTTAAAAGAAATACGAAACAATTTATTTATGGTTTTGAAAGTTCCATAAGGGAAGTGAAGAAATAATTTGTAACAAGTGAAGTGCTGTAAATACTGTAACCATACAATCTGCGTAGCATCCTTGAAAAGATACAATATCTTCCAGAGGGTGAGAAGGGCAAGCCAGCCCCATCAGGCCTTGCCTGAAAGAAGAAGAGACCTCCTTCCATCCACCATCATCCAGAGGGAGAGAAAGGATAATAGCAGGTGTCGGCAACCTACGGCCTGTGGGCCACATACGGCCCACCGAGGCCTAGGGACCAGCCCCAGCCCGGTCCTGCCGCCGATTTCCGCCCACGAAAGGCAGCCTCCTCCCTCCTTCCCGGCCTCTGTGAAGGCCCAAGCCTCCACAGAGGCCGGGAAGGCAATCACTGCGATCTTGGGTGGCCTCCTCCCTCCTTCCCAGCCTCTGAAGGCCGAAGCCTCCACAGAGGCCGGGAAATTGTTCTTCAATTTAAATATTGTATATGTTCCCATTTTGTTTTTTACTTCAAAATATGATGTGTGCAGTGTATGTAGGAATTATTTTTTATTCATTATTTATTTATTTAAATTTTTTAAAAAATATTTAATTATTTATTTTTTGGCTTCGGGGCCCCCAGTTGTCTGAGGAGCAGCAACTCGGCCCCCGGCTCAAAAAGGTTGCCTACCCCTGGATAATAGTAACATCTTGCTTGTAAATAAAGTTACAGTTTATTTGTTTTATACAAGAGTACTGGCTGTAGGAATTTACAAGAATAACAAAACAGATTACACTATGATCACTGATAAGAGAGGTACACTGGGGACCCCAACCCTAATTCATTTTAAAAGAAGGTTTATTAAGGGTATAAAAGGGACAAGTGTTAGGACCAAGGTGACAAGGGATGTTTCTGGGGTAAAAGACAAGCTTTGAAGCATTGGCAAGAAGACTCCTGTTGGTCACAGTGGCCAACACCTGGTATCCCTGGGCAATTGCAAGTGCCCCAGCAGTTTTGCAGGGACCAACAGCAATGCTAGCTCTGAGGCTAAGGTTGCCCCAGTAACGCTATCTCACACCGTGAGAGAAAAATATTAGGGGAAAATACTAGGCAAGAAACAGTTAAAACAGTAACCCTGAAAAGTCTAATGTTCCGACATGATAAAAGTTAACAAGATAGCAATAATCCCTTTACTATGGTAGTGGCTAGTTCTAATCTCTTCGCAGTGATTGCTTTTAAAATAGAGGAATAATCAGTGTATGACCTCTTTTGTTTATCCCTCTTAGCTAAGTACTTACGCTTCGCAGCCTTTGTACATCAGTACACCCACAGAAAATGCAAGTCAGTACACTGAAGTTAAGGTACATGTTCCGGAAATGCCTACTTTGCCAGTTCTGAGCTCAGAAAAGCCCTGGAAAGAACTATAAAGGGACTCAAAGCTCCTGTCTATAACAGAAAAAATGTCCCCATGGATAAGGTCATGCACACTTGTGCAGAATTCAGGACTGGAATTTTTATTTGGATCACTAACTATAGAAAGGGCAACCATAGCTACTTAGCCCAGTTTGGAACAGCTGACTTCCAGGGAAGTGTTGCTAGATAATTTCCTTATATTTGTTTTGCCACCAGAATATTTGTTTTGTCATTTCTCTGTTAGACAGCTATAATGGGACCTACTTGATACCTCCCTTTAAAAATGCTTGGAAGCTGTAAATAGTGCCAAATGTGGCCACCAGCCAGTTGTCTGGTGTGCACTCTAGAAGCCACATTTCACTGGTCTTGAACCAGGTCCAGAAAATTCCAGTTTGCTTCTTAGATCATTTCAAGGTGCTGGTTTTGACCTACAAAACCCTAAATTGCTTGGAGATGAAATATCTTAAAGACTACTTCCTCTCAGAAATTGATATCTTCAGTGGAAATTGTATTGCATAACATACCACCCCAAAAGGCTCAGTCAGCAAAACATCACCAGGTGCGTGCAAACCACACCAGGTGACATGCTAAGGAGGAGATGACACCACTGTTCCCCAGATATCTCTGCCTTTGGGCAGAAATGGTCTGTGACATTTGCCTATGTCCGTGTAAAATGCTGGAGCTCAATGGAACAGATAGTATGAGTGGGGTGAGACTTAATGGGAGGAGAAAAGAGAGACTTCAGAGTTTTATTTTATTTAAATTTAAATCTTTCAGAATAGCTAAATAAGGAACAAAATGCAAATGTGATACTAGACAGTACCAGTCAAATCAAAATGTGATTATTAAAGCTATTTCCTTCTCATACAGTCAGTCCTTTGTATCCTCAGCGGTTCTGTTCTGGACAGACTCACAGACACACCCATGGGACCCCAAGTCCCATTAGTTTTAATGGCAGTGTACTATGTGGGTGGCCGCAGCGGCACAGCCATGTGCACGTGCTGCCATTGGTGTGACTTGGGGCAGGACCATCCATGGATGCTCAAATCTCAGTTGGAGGGCCAACTGTACATCTTGTAGATATTACATCTCCTCAGAGATTTTTTTTTAAAATATTTTTAGATTTTCTTTAAAAAATCACATCTTAGCAAATTTTCACTTTAACCACATGGGACATATGATATAGTAATTTAAATGTATAATTTTAATTTTGCTAGTTGTTTATGTCACAATCGTTGCCATTACATTCAGTGATGAATGGGAATTATAATTTATGAATAACATTAATACAAAAAAAATTACTAAGGATTCTTTACACGGTAGTATGGGAGGAGGGTGACACCATCAGTTAACGCACTGTGTGACACCAACACTAGTGACACCACTGTCAGTCAGTGAACACATGACACAGGGTTTTTCTCTAGCTCCCTCCCAAGGGAAGTCAGGCCAACTTAGAAGCCCTGTTGAGCTTCTAATGGCTGTCCATGGCTGTACTGTTCTCTATGGCCCTTGGTATCTAAAACTGATGTTAAATTTGGGTTTTGGAATTGTCTTTAATTTATTCTTGAAGAATTGTGGGGTTTGTCTGTTTTTAATGGCTAAGAAAATTAGTTGCTGATATGGGGCAGATAAGAGTTGGTACTTATGCCTCTCTTAAATTGCTTGAAACGTGCACTTTTCTATCATGACAACAGACTCTGGAATTGAACTGCTAGAAAGATGTTTGCGTTTCCTTTAATGAATAAATCAATTCAAGCAGATGCATTTTGGAAACTCCTTGGGGGATATTACTGTAGGGGCTATCAGGATGATGGCCTGCACTTCAAAATTTACCATTACTCCACTGTGTATATGGGTATCATGTGTGTGAGTGTAGAATATTTAAACACCAATTAATATGTCTGGCAGCCCTTTTAGATCAGACTTCCCCAAATGTATGCACACACACACAGTTGTGTCTGTGGTGTAACATTTATGACTGCTCTTAGAGTTGCTTACATAAGAGTCAGCTCACATTTATAAATCATTAATTTGTAGCAGTCTCGGCTATATTTAGAATGACAGCAGGAGTAAATAAGAGATAAGAATTTATTACAGTAGAGCAGGGTTGGCTAACATTACTGGACAGTTGAGAGAAAAGAAGTATAGCATTCTGCTTTCTGTATAACACTGTCTCTCTTATTTATATATGTACCAGGAGGTCCCATTCCCCCTTTATTTCTCATTTTCACTCTCTTTGTTCTTCTGTATCTGTTCACAAACTATGTGTTTCTTTGAGAACATAAGAAAATTTAACTAGCAGCTTACTCATTTTTAGAGAGCAGTTTTTAAATACAAGTTGTTAGGGATTTTTGAAATAAAGTTGTTTTTTTTTTAAAAAAAAACAGCTAATCCACTGAGAACATGAAAATGTTCTATTCTTTTTGTATTTTGCATATTTCTGTTGTTTTATGTGCCATAAAATCTATTACAACAGTGAGGAACTCTTGAAACTTATAGGAATCTAAGATAAAATGTTTCTCCTTTTAAAAAAAACAAACACAAAGTTTGTAACAAGTAAACAAATTTTCATAAAGATTATACAGACTAAGTCTCATCCAGAATTCCCAAACTATCCTAATTGGTGGCTGACATATTGACACCTTTGCTTCCTGATTATTTGAGTACATAAACTTGTTTCATATACAAAATTAATTACAATATTATGTATAAAATTATCTCCAGGCTATGTATATAAGTTGTATATGAAACACAATGGAATTTCTTGTTTAGACTTGTTTAGACTCCAAAATCTAGAAAAAAAATTCCAAAATCCAAAACACGTCTGGTCCTGCACAATCCATACAGTCAGCCCTCTGTATCCACAGGTTCTACATCCATGGATTCCATCATACACAGCTTGAAAATAGTCCAAGAAAACTTTCCAAAAAGGAAACCTTGGTTTTGCTATTTTATATAAGGGACACCATTTATTTCCCCACCATATATAATAAAACTTGAGCATCCACAGATCTTGGGATCCACAAAGGGTCCTGGAGCCAAATCCTGGAACCAAGGGCTACTATATAAATGTTATGGAATGAAACCTGATGGTTCACATTATGTCAAGGTGAAAGCTGATTAAACTAATATATTTCAGTCAAAAACATGGCTAACATCCTTCTTTGCTGATGTAACTATGCCAACAGAGCTCTATCATCGTAGTAACATCTGACAATGTTACCACCACCCAAAATTGCTATTGTTTCAGCCTGGCAATGCCCCAAACAAAGCATTTCCAGGGTTCTGGAGATTCTTTGGGGTTATGACACAATTGTTTTTCTCAAGGCACCCTGTGACCAGAGAGCTCTCCAGATGTCAGCACCCTTGGAAATGTTTAGTTCAGGGTGCTGCCAGGCTGCTAAGGTAGGTTTTGGAAGTGATATTCTGTCACTAATGGCCATAAATATGAATCTCCAGCAGTTATAAGATTGTAAGTCCATCATTAGGAATTTGAAGCAGAAGGGTCTTTAAAGGGTGCTGTCCCGTTTCCCTTCTTTTAATATTAAGTTTTCAAACTGGCTTCAGGGCGGGATATGGAGTTGAGACTGCCATGGTCACCTTACTTGATGCTCTCCTTCTGGGCATCAACGGGGGAAGTGTGATCCTGCTGGTGCTCTTAGATATCTCAGCGGCCTTCGATACCATTGATCACGATATCCTTCCGGAACACCTGAAGGAGTTAGGTATTGGAGGCACTGTTTTGCAGTGGTTCAGATCCTACCTCTTGGGCAGAGTCCAGATGTTGTTGCTTGGTGACAGTTGTTCATACAAGAGGGAGTGCATATCGGGTGTCCCTCAAGGGGCAATACTGTCACCAATGCTATTTAACATTTACATGAAGCCGCTGGGAGAGATCTTCTGGAGGCATGGGGGCAGTGTTATCAGTACACTGATGACACTCAAATCTATCTATGTCCCCAACTGCTGTAGTGACTAAGGATGGCATCTCTCCTCTGGATGCCTGCCTTGGGTCGGTAATGGGCTGGATGAGGGAAAACAAACTCAGGCTGAATCCAGAGAAAACGGAAGTACTCACGATAGGTACCCAAAGTCCAGGCATGGAGATTTGTCAGCCAGTCCTGGACGGGGTCACACTTCCCCTAAAGGACGAGGTTCGCAGTTTGGGAGTACTCCTTGATCCATCTCTGCAGTTGTCATCTCATATAGATGCAACGGCCAGGAGTGCTTGTTATCAGCTTTGGTTGATACGCCAACTGCATCCCTACCTGGACCAAAATGACCTTGAAGCAGTGGTACTTTCACTGGTAATCTCTCGCTTAGACTTCTGTAACACGCTCTACTTGGGGCTACACTTGTACCAAGTCCGGAAGCTTGAATTGGTTCAAAATGCAGCAGCCAGATTGGTCAACGGCACATCTAGATTTGACCATATAACACCAGTACTAAAATCTCTACATTGGCTGCCAATTACCTTCCGGGCACAATACAAGGTGTTGGTCATTACCTTTAAAGCCCTACATGGCTCGGGCCTGAGTTACTTGCAGGACACAATCCGCCTTGCACTCTCAGAACATCAGGGAAGTATTTACTGGAACACCATAGTACCAGGTTAATGACAACTTCCCACAGGGTGTTTACAGCAGTGATCCCAAAATTATGGAATAGCCTACCAGAAGAGATCCGTTGTATTACTACCTTAGAGACCTTCAAGAAAGCTCTCAAAATGGATCTCTTCCAGCGGGTTTATCGATTAGATTCTATATAGAAGTTGATGATAATATCCCCTCTTGACTGTGATCACTAACGACTGACAAACTGATTTTAGAGTACTAATAGGAATTGGTAAATTTAATATTAGTGTTTTATTGTTCATATTAATATTTTGTACCATTTGTATTACCTTGTATTATTTTATTGCTATAATCCCGCCTCAATCTTTGGAGAGGCGGGAAATATAAATAAACTCTATTATTATTATTATCATTATTTTCAGCTGTTTGATTCAGCACTTGGTTTTAATATGATAGTATATTTAATAATTTTAACATTGTTCCTCAGAGTTATAAATGTTTGGGGTTTTAGCTATATTTTGCTTTAATCATGTTATAAACCTTGGGTTTTACAGTAGCCAAAAGGAATGCTATTCAATAAATTTTAAAACATTAATTCTAGGTTCTATAGTGGAAAGGAACAGAAAAATGTCCTAGTTTATGAATGGCTGTGTACAATTGTTTTTGATATTAATAAATTACTGGCTAAGTCAACGATACTCAGAGATATTCAATGCATATTTGGTACAGAAGAAGATGTCCAATTCCAATTTCAATTGGAATTAAGTCACACAAACAGATGTATATTTTTAAAAGTTGCATTCTATCCTCCTTTCTCCATCATGTTATTATTCATGTCTTCTTTCAGAAGAGAGATGAAAAACTCTATTGGACGTTGTGTTCTCCTTCCTTGGTTTTCCATTTTTTGTTTCCAACCAGCATGCTCTGTCTTCACCAGGTTTGCAGTGGAGAGGGAATAGCACGACCTCGTGCTGTGATCTTACAGCGGACAAAAGGAGTAATAACGTTGGTTGCTCATAGTAATATATAAGGGAGGGAGTACATTTATTGTTTGAGGAAACGCATAAATAGGGCAATACAAGATAGGGGGAAATCCATAAATTTGGTTACAGAAACCCCTAAAACTGGTTTCCACATGCACAAGAATTTTAGGTATTTATTATAGAGACTCAATGAGTTGCCTGCCCTTCTTTACTTGGGAGAAGGAGGACGTGACATCAGAGAAGTGTGGAAGGAAGAAAAGCCCATGCATAACAATCTGTGCATAGATCCAGGCAGGACTATCTTCCAATTGCTTTCCCACTCACACACACTGGTTCAGGTTATTTGTATGGTATTATTGCATTAATTTCCAACAGAAATAACCTCCTAGGACATTTCCTTCAGAAGCCCTTGATCTATTGAGCAATAGACCATGCATGATCTCATAATAACTCATTGTAGCAATTTCATAACCTTTTATGATACTGAGTGACATCTGCTAAATATCCTGTGAATAAGATAATGTGTGAATTCACTTTGAGTCAGCAGTTAAAACTAGTTGAAGTTGAACTGGTTAAAACTGAGGTCAAGGAAATCTTCACCCGATCATGCTTTTTACCTCTGAAAATACAGGAAACATGCCAGCTGCACATTATTATGGGAATCTTAATTTGCTGGGATTGTATAAAAAAGGGGGGCAACTGGATATAAAGAGAGCTATGGATGCTACAAAGATGAATAAATCATGTGTATTGCAATCAATGGCCATTACACACAGAGAACAATTTGTGACCAGGCCATTTCAAAAGAGTCACAAACATCTCAGTGCTGGCAAAGAAGGACATTGTATGTTTTGTCTTCCAACATCTGCTGCATTTAATGTCTAGTTTCTGGAAATTTGGTTCTGATGACATGCTAAAGCAGAGAATAACCAGAATAACCCAACAAAAAAAATTGCCAACTATGCTATTAATGTAGCATTCATCAAGGAGGAAAAAGGAGGAAGTTGTGATATAAAGTTGGCCCTCCACATTTGCAGCTTTGACTTTTGCTGATTTGATTATTCATGGATTTTATAAATATGTTCTCTCTAGGGATCTCTAATTCTCCAGTGTGACTCTATGATCAATGCCTGTGAGAAGTCATGCTGTAGGACCTAGAAATTGCTAGAGAGACCACTTCTCTATGCTTTTGTAGGTCCACCTGCAAAATTCTACATCCAGTAGATGTTGAGCATAGAGTTGTTCTGGAGGACATAGGGATTCCTAGAGAGGTGTTCTCAAATTAAAAAAAAGAATAGGGGGGGGGGGGGGGTTATTTCTGATTTTTCCACTTTCACAGGAATCCAGTGCTCCTAACCTTCTTATCATTATGGATAAGGAAAGAATTTGTATTAGCAAAGATTTTACTGTTGTTGTTTTAAAAAGGGAAACAGACAGTCCTAAAACAAACCTAATGGGGAGTAATCTCATGGAAGTGAGCAGGAGTTTTCTCACTAAACATGCTGAATTGCTTGCTTATTTTCTAGACTTACAAAAGTATTAATCAAGTTCATGTGACAGAGCTTTGAAGTAAAGGTTGCATTTGTAGAATTTGTTAAAACGTTAAATCCAAACAAATGTAAGCATCATATAAAATCAGGAAGCCCTGTTTTGAGTTCTGGACAGAAAGGCCCTAAAATTATTTTGTCATAATAAAAGCCAGGTTTTGGAAGTTCATTCTTCAAGGAACTTCTTTTTCAGGCTTTCTGGCAACAGATATGCATATGATAATATGGATAATAGATGATATTTGATTTTTAAGAAATTATGTTTTAGAGATGATTTATGTGTTGTCCCAATACCACAACTATAATAAATGTATTTTTATTCATTTTACAACAGCCCCTGAAGAAAGCCAATCTTCCACTTTGAATATATGCTTTCCAGTTTTTTGTTCTGTTCTTACTTGTTTGTACAACCTTCCTTGATGAATAGTTCTGGAGTACTCCATGGCTTACATATATCCATAAAAGAAAAACGGAAGGGTTTCAAAAAGAAAACTATACCTAATAAACTTGGTGAAAACTATATGAGGTACCAAGTATAATACAGTCTAGAGGAGGAGGAGACAGTGGGGGGAAGAGTGATGGCAGTGACGGGGAGGGGAAGAAGAGGAGAGAGGAAGAGCCAGAGGAGGAGGAAGGGAGGCAGCCACCCGCCGTGGCAAAGCAG
This sequence comes from Sceloporus undulatus, assembly GCF_019175285.1. Lineage (NCBI taxonomy): Eukaryota > Metazoa > Chordata > Lepidosauria > Squamata > Phrynosomatidae > Sceloporus > Sceloporus undulatus. The sequence continues at coordinate 25,410,702 of NC_056527.1, read as the reverse complement.
GCTTCAGGGGTGTGTGTGGCAAAGTCCCATTGTCCCCAATGGTGGCCGTGTTATTCCACAAATATTTACCCACAGGTGCTCATTGATTTCTAACACAAAAATCCTGCCATGATTCTAATCCTTTACACAAAGGCTGGGTGGATTTAAGGCTTAAAGGATTCATTTTCACCAGACTTTTACTAGAACCTCAAGATCCACTGAGGAGTCAGGTATAAAACAGCAGCTCAAAGAGAAGGCAGATGCTTAGAACTGGGGAACAGGGGGAATCTAAGCACATGCAAAGCAAAGCCCTGGAGATTTCTTTTTCTTATAGTACTTTAATTTAATATTTAAAAAAACCTCTTGGCTTTCCCTTACATTTTCTTTGACTAAGAATAAACTAGTTACAAACAAATTGGAGAAAATGAAGTGAGATAGACTGTGGTTGAAGGAGAAAGAGATTTGTGAAGAGGCACAAACATAATAAGGTTTGGGTGGAGATGGAGATGGTGTAAATAATGGCTGGTGGGATAGTGAACCAGCTGTAAGTTTTAGACCAATTTGTCTATCTACAATGCTCATCCCATTCTGTTATAGGACTAAGCCACTGGTAGGGCAGCAGCATTTTGTTGTGGTTTTTGAGGTGGTGGTGCAGCAGCACTGCCTCTTTTCTGTGAGAAGGTTTTTGTAGTAGCAAGACAACACAAGCAGAAGTTGCAAAAATGGCCTGGATGTCTGCACACAACCCTAGTCCTAAGCCATAGGTGCCCAAACTTGTAATTATTGAAAAGACATCATCTTAGCCTAGAATTGCCAGATAAAATAAGAGACAGGGCTACTCTTCCTTGGATGCAGTGGCATCCCTGTCCCTAGTGTTACCCAGTGTGGGGGGCAGCAACAGTGGAAAGAAGGTACTGGTGTGGGGATGCTCAACTTTTGTTGTTGCCGCAGCTCCATTCTCCTCATAATGAGAAAGGGGCTGCCGCAAGGGGGACAACAGGATGTCACCCCTCTTCTGGAGTGTCATCCAGCGTGGTCTGCACCCCACACACACACACACTCCCCTAGTCATGCCACTGCTTGGATGGGTGTGTAGATGAGGCATTACTTCTCCTGGCAATCCTGCTTTAAGTGTAGGTGTTTGCTGTGGTTCTGACATCTCCTTCCTTCCCTCATTTATTGATTCTGCCCCTTTATCTCCATGTGGGCTTATTTCCTTTCTTGGGGCACAGCTAGAAAGAACTGACTTTAAATGACAGGGTAACATTAAAAATAAGTATTGAACTGAATCCATTTGCAGCAAGCTTGAGCAAATGATAAATAAATAACACTGTAACAGCACAGTGAGTTAAATATTAGCAAGCAATTTAAGGACTAGAATAACTTTGTCAAGCACTATAACAAATTTGAATGCTATAAGCCAGTGCTGGACAGTAATCTGTCTAGGTATCTACCAAGACTAACTGGATTCTTTCAAGTGTCCACTTAATGGGATGGAAGGAGGGAGGGAAATCTGAGAGAGGATGAAAAAGGCTGGTGAAGGGCATGAGAGAGAGAGAGATACCAGAAAGAGAAAGAAAAGAGGGCATTCCTGCTCATTATTGGCCTTGTACCTCACTATACATAGTTCACATATTCCCTGTCACCGTGTATGGATGTGAAAGCCGGACGATGAAGAAAATATACAAAAAAAATTTAACTCATTTGAGGTAAGGTGCTGGAGAAGAGAAGAGTACTAAGGTTACCATGGATGGCCCAAAAGACAAACAAATGGGTCCTGGAACAGATCAAGCCTGAAATTTCCCTGGAAATCATGATAACAAAACCGAGGCTGTTATTCTTTGGCCACATCATGAGAACGTATTACTCACTGGAAAAGACAATAATACTAGGAATAATAGAAGGTAGTAGAAAGAGGAAGACTGCATGCTAGACGGTTAGACTCAATTAAGGAGGCCATGTGTCTGAGTTTGTAGTGCCTAAGCAGAGCAGTGGAGGGCAGGGGATCTTGGATATGCCTCATCCATAGGTTTGCCATGAGTCAGAGATGACTCAAAGGCAGTTAACAACAAACAACAAACCTCATTAGCTTTAACCCCACTTATTCCTGCATGCAGCCCCTGACACATTCCCTCCAAGAAAATGTGTTCCTTATCAGAAAAAAGAGATTGTCCACTCCTGATATATACACTTCTAAGACAACAACAGTAAGTTTAAATAAAGATTCTAGACAAGTGCTCTGTACTGAGGCTACTATTTAAGCAGTGGGGCTTTCCTTCCTTTGAATCTCTCCTACAGATGCCTCCTTAGGATTCTGGTGCAAGCACAAGTTCTTACTTCTGTTTGCGTGCCTTTATGTGCCATTCTACCCTAGGTGAGCAATGTTTTGTGGGCTTAAATTTTAATTTGATTAGGGCTCTAGGTGTAGTGCCACAGGGTGATTAATGTGTTCATTTTCTATATTACAAGTTGTTTTTAATGTATAAGGTTGTATACTGGATTGTGGTCGCTGGCCTTCATAATAGAAGTTTTATTCTAGCTATAAAACTGTCACTTTACACTAGCATCACAGCAGGTTAACTAATGTTATAAAGGCTGACAAAGGTACTAAGGCCTGTCAGAATCAACACTGGTTTCATTACAGCCTTTTTAAAGAAAAGCCGTTGGGGTTTAATGTTTGTAATTTGTTTGTACGTAAACATGGCTTTAATTGTTCTAACTTGTTTTACATTATTATATATTTTAGTCTGTTTTTAGATTGTAATTTATTTTGTAGTGCTTTAAAAACATTAATCTTTTTAATTTTAAAAAATGTTCTAAATTGTTTGAATTGGTTTTATTGTATACTGACCTCAGATCCTTGGCTATATGGGAGGGATATACATGTTTTAATAAATAATAATAATAATCAATATTAGTTTTAAAAAATGCAACTGCATTCAAAGTCGTAAAATCTGATGAACCATGAGTAAATGTGTGTGGCTTCAGATACCAGGAGATTGGCCATTCTCGTGGCATGTAAAAATAGTTTCTTTGCATAATGAGAGGAAAGACAACTTCCCACATTACAGAAACGTAAAATAAGTTCACATGATAATAATTAGGACTAGTCCCTCTAGGCCAGATTGTTTGACCAACTAAATGACAGACATCAAATATATACACATTAACAAAAGGGGAAATATACAAAATTTTTCAAGTTTATCTAATCATTAGGTGTCCATATATTTCCATTGAGAGCCAGCAAGGTGTAGCAGTTTGAGTGTTGGATTATGACTCTGGAGACCAGGTTCAATTCCCAGCTTGGCCATGAAACCCACTGGATGACCTTGGGCAAGTCACATGCTCTCAGCTCCGGAGGAAGGCAATGGCAAACCTCCTCTGAACAAATCTTGCCAAGAAAACCCCATGTTACGTTCACCTTAGGGTCATCAAAAGTCAGAAACAACTTGAAGGGACACAACAACAACAACAAATATTTTCATATCCTCCAACAATTCAAAGTTACCAAGGTAACATATGGCCACACCCAAGTGTTTCCAAGATGGCAAAATTTATTAATGAAGAAGAACAGACAAGCTAGGAGAGGCTGCAAAAGTCTGTTTTTGCCTGAGTCTAGGAAGGATAATATTCTTCCCATCTTGTCCTCTCCCCCCTTTGAGTTAACTGAGTATAAACTACTTTTGAATTTTGAATTCAGTTTGCAGTAGTGCAAATAAACCAAGAATAAAGAGAAAAAGTGAGAGGAAGAGGAACCCAAAGAAGGGTTTGTATTTGCAAATCCAGTAGAATGAATGGCACATAGGTACTAACAGGTCACTGGTATCATTCACACTAAAATTTACAACAACATGATTCCACGTGTAACAGAAATTTCAGCACTGCTACATCCTATATAATCCTGGTATTTGAAATTTGTCTCACCAAACTACAAATTCCAGGATTCTTCAGAATACAGCCAAGAGCAACTGAAGTGTATCAAAATGCTATTGCTGTGTAATGTGAAAGTGACCACAATATACCCCAGTTTGGTGAGATATATTGCATCTCTGTTTAAACTATGGCCTGGTACAGACCTCCCAAAAAGGGCGGTCTGCCGGCTCCCTGGTTTGCTCCATGAGGAAGCCGCAGCAGACAAACTGTGTGGCTTCCTCGGGGAGCAAAAAGAACCCATGAAAAGTGGGTTCTTTTTGCGGCGCCATAATGATGCCACAGTGCGCCAATGGCACACTCGCAATGTCATTATGGCACTGCGATGTGCGGATGCTAGGCGTCTGTCTGTACAGGGCGCTACCATTTTGATGTACGAAAGATGTGCTAGGGTTGCGGGGCATCTGTACACGACGCCCTAAGGCAACCCTAGTATGTCTTAAAGATGTGCCACGAGGCCCATCTGTACCGGGCCAATAATCACTATCTTAGTTTTATATCTACAGGTATAAATTAGCTGATGCTAATTAAATTTCTATTCCTGTTGAGAGGTTTTTGAGGATGTATTATCTAAATTAAATTATGGAGCAAATTATATTACATCCTAGGAAACACACATATGGTAATAGGAAAGTGTGGTTCAGTTTCTTCTGTATCATTTTAATTTTATTCTTCTCCCCATTGCCCCTAGTCTCCATTGGCATGCAAATTTCTTTGGCTACTCAAACAGTCTCTTCCTGGAGTTTCTTCTCATTTTTCCATATCTCTCTCTCTCTCTCTCTCTCTTTTGACATGCTCACCTTGGCTCAGTCATTAATCAGAATGGAGACTACAGTTGACTGTGGCTGCATCTGCACTGCAGAAATAATGCAGTTTGACACTGATTAAAGTGCTATGGCTCGACGCTATAGAATTCTGGGATTTGTAGTTTTGTAAGATATTTAGCCTTCTCTATCAGAGAGCTCTGGTGCCATAACAATCTACAAATGCCAAGATTTAAAGGCCTTGATTCTATGATTACACTAAAAACAGCAGATATTTAGCAACTGTTATTAAAATGGAAGAGTAAGCATGGTGTAGTGATTTGAGTTTTTAGGAAACCAGGGTTGCAATCTGTGCTAGGCCATGGAAACCCACTCTAAGCCTTAGAAGGAAACATTGGCAAACCCTCTCTGAATAAATATTGTCAAGAAAAGCTCATGATCGCTTCATATTAGTGTCAACATAGGTCAGAAACAACCTGAGGGCAAAAAATAACCAAATTTAAACAGGTGTATATACCCAAGTCCTGAGTTTTAAACTGTATAATATCATTTTTAAATTAATTCAGTTATTTATATGCTCACCAAGGCTTTTGATATAAGTATCAAGGATACATTTGTAATGTATGGTCTTTTTACTATCAATATTAGTTTGCTTTTATGTTTGCCATGTGAAATGAACTCAATGATTTATATGTTTGCCAAAGCCCTTCAACATCAGTGATATATTTCTGACATATTTTAGTATTAATGTGTTTCTTTGTGGGTTGTTTTTGTTGGTATGAACGGTTCTTGTTAAACTTGGAAAGGCTTGTTTCAAATAAAATTTCACTTGACTTGACTTGACTCACTCAAAAAAGTAATACAGGATCAGGACAGGGTGGGATATCTTTGCTTCTCCCAGTCAGCCCACCTTCCCTATTTGAATTTGGCCTTTAAAAATCAAGGTAAAACATGGGTGCATGAAGGCTAAGTCATAAGTGAGTACAGTTTGTGATACAAAGCAACATCATTCCAGGTCACAGGGTATACCTATTATGGAATCAGTCTTAGCTTCCAGTTATCTGACTTTGTAGAGCTTAAGTCAGTGAATGATAACCTTTACACTGGTCTTAAACAGGCAGGTTTTTTAAAATTGTTAAATATGTATAATGTTTTAATAGAACTATTATTGTTTTCAGAGAGCACAAGCCTATCCAAGGCCCACTGAACACAACGGGACATTTTTTTGTGTAGAGTGGCAGAAAGAGTTTTATACATAAATTCTTAAACATTTTGAAAAATACACTTACACAAGATTCTCAGAATTATTGCTTCTACTGTTTGTTAAGAAATTTGAATACTATAGCAGCAGTGTGAACCTAGAAACCAAGTAAATGCATGTAGACATTGAAATAGTTCAAGATTTTACATACTTGGGCTCAATCATTAATCAAAACAGAAACTATTGTCAAGAAATCAAACGAGGACTTGGACTTGGAAGAGGAGCTATGAAGGAACTAGACAAGATCTTAGTTAGGCTTGTCCATGCCATCCCATTTCCCATTTCTGTGTGTGGCTGTGAGAGCTGGACAGTGAAGAAAGGTGATAGGAAGAAAATCAACTCATTTGAGATGTGGTGCTGGGGAAGAGTTCTGCAAATACCATGGACTGCAAAAAAGACTAATAAATAGGTCCTGGAGCAAACTAGACCCAAAACTTTCCCTAGAAACAAAGATGACTAAATTGAGGTTGTCATATTTGGGGCATATCACAAGAAGAAAAAACTCACTAGAAAAGACGAATAATCGAATAATCCTTAATAAAGATGAGGGCAACAGAAAAAGAGAAGCCACAACCATGGCTCTGCAGGAAATGTGTAGGACGATTGAGGATAGGGTGACTTGGAGGTCCCTCATTCCTAGGGTTGCCATGAGTCGAAGTTGATTCAAAGGTTAACAACAACAAAAACTCCATTACCTTTGAATAACTATACAAATGTAATGATTACAATTTACACATATTAAATCTTATATGTTTGAAACAATTACTGGTAAACAAACTGTGTACATATGTAGATAAGCTGTACCTTTGTCGAATATGCTGTTTTAACATCCCTAGTATAATGCAGCTTCTTCTGAGATGGTAAGTGTTCAGCAGTGCTGAGATCTGAATGCATTTTTTAGGGTTTTTCTTTTGGATTGTTTCAGTGGCAGCTGCATTAAAAATTCAGCAGAGAACATCTTATGCTTGTATCTGGCTCTAGGTTTCTGGGTTTTTGATGCATAGAAAGCTGGCTAGAGGTATGGAAAAAACAAAGTCAGTAGTACAAAAGCATTCCTTTGGATTCATTTCAAATCATGTTTCTCTTACTTATCTGGGACACACAGCTGAGAAGTCACAGGACAGTATTTTAGCTAACAAACTATTGGCCTGGTTGTGTAGTTTTTCTGGCAATGTTGTGAAATAGCTGAAATGTGCACTCCTTTTTTAAAAAAAATGTTTGGCTGTTGGACAGCACACGGCTGTTGGTGGTTGGAAAACTGCTCATTCTCTCTGATGTTCAATGAACTCATTTTGGGCCAATGCTACAAAAAACAAAAACAAAACAAAACAAAACCCTACATATCTCTTGCACCCAACCAAGATTGCCATACAAAAGGTTTGGCCCTGCTAAACTAATTCAGGAATGGAACCAGATGGAGACTTTTATTTGATGAATCCTGCCAGGTTCCTCTCCTGCAGTAAAACAGAAGATAATCAAAGTCAATAAAACTGCATTCATTCCCTTTCCAGCACAGCAAGACAGTCTGGACTTGTTTTGTTTCTGTTACATCTTAGGATGTAGCCTACAAAAAAGGTGAGATCTACACTGATTCTTTGGAGTCATTTCTTTTCACACAAAAAAGGATCAACACAAGGAACAGACATTCCTAGACAGATGACACTTCTGCTTCTGCTTCACCAAGAAACTTGCATTACAGTGGGGTGGGGGTTGGGGGGTGGGGGGGGTTGGGGATACTACATCGGCTCTCTGAAATGTTCTGGTACAGCAGTAACCAAAGTAATGGTAGAGTCAGTGTGGAGTATGTGCAAATTGTAAACTTTCATGTATTCACATGGCTTTATTTAGTTACAGAGGTGGCTAGTGGCTCTGTTATTGGGAGCAGGAAACCACCTGTCATTTTTAACAGCAACTCTTGGTTTTAAAAGCAACAATTCCACAGGTAGCCCAGATTTTATAAGAGCTCACCAGGTGCTGAAACCATTTATAATTTGTTTAATTGCTTTTAAATGAATTTTCAAGACCCAGTGTAGTATAGTGGTTTTAGTGCTGAACTATGACTCTGGAGACCAGGGTTTGAATCCCCGCTTGCCCACTGGGTGACCTTAGGCAAGTCACCCTCTCCCAGCCTCAAAGGATGGCAATGGCAAAACCTCTCTGAAGAAACCTGCCATGAAAACCCTATAATAGGTTGGCTTTAGGGTTGCCATAAGTAAAAAAATGACTTGAAGATATTTAGGTATATATTTCTTCGTAGCAATTTCACATATGGGAAACTTTGTGTGCCTCTACAATGTAGTGGTAATACAGTTCGACACCACTAACTGCCATAGCCCCATTCTATACATCCCTGGGATTTGTGAGGCACCAGCATACTCTGGCAAAGAAGGCTACAAACCATGGCAAACTACCAAGATTCCATAGGATGGAGTTAAAGCACTTAATGTCGTGTTAAACTGCATTATTTCTACAGTGTTGATGTATCCTTGATTTCAACTGATATCATGACAGGTCTTCAGGACCACTCTAAATATTTAGTTGCTTACCTTGGCCTAACAGTATTTTATTGTACTGCTGTGTATAAATAGTGGCCTAGATACAATTGTTAGTCACATCCAGGTCTAAATCCTAAATCACTGGAATTTACAAAAATGTTGACTTAACAAGTTTCCAATTATTCATTGGGTTTGCTGCAGCTGAGACTAACAACTGGATTTAGGCCATAGCTGCCTATTTTAAATTATATTTTTTATTGCTTTGGGAAGGTGTAGCTTTAAAATTAGTTTACAACTCTTTCAAATAAAATGAAAACAGTAATGGAAAGAGAAATACCTATTCTTGTTTAATACAGGCACCTAGAATGACCCATCAATATGCAAAACAAAACAAAACAAAACAAAACGCCTCTTATGCAATAATTTTAGTATGCATTTGAGACGAATACTATACCAGAAAACTGAATTGAAAGGGGATTAAAGTTAGCCAATTTTTTGGCAGCTATTCCTATTTTGTAGGATTAGGGTGGGAAATCCCCTTCTGCTGTGCTTTTTTTGATTGACAGAATCATTATGCAAATTGCCAGTTAATACCACAAATGGAACCAATAGGTTCAGGATCATTTAATTTATTCACATCTGCCTGTGTTCATAAAACAGGTATTAGAACGATGCTCAACATGGATTGTGAAGCATTTCCAGGTACTTTTTTAACCATTGTACTCCATGGAGGAAGAAGAGAATAACAATGAAGGAATCTGCCCAATTACTGATGCTGGTCATGAACAGAAACCATATCATGAAACTGTTGGTCTGGACCATAAAGCGGCCACCTGGCTCGGCAGGCAGGCTGCTTTGCCGCTAGATGCAGTGCGAACTACAAGCCCCAGATGCCTCTGGGGCTTGCCCCGGCCCCTGATTGGTGTGCGGGGCGGAAGTATTCTGCTCCCGTCCCGCAACGCTCTGGGGGCCGGGCTCTATGGTCTGGGAGCTCCGGTCCTCCAGGGCAGCTCATTGGCTAGCTGCCTTGGAGGAGGAGTCTCCCAGATCGGGTGATTTGGAGGCGGAGCCGGGGCCTATATAAGGCCGCGCGGCCGGCTCCGGCCCTCAGTCGGCGCTTGGCTCCAGCGTGGAAGGAGCCAAGCTGAAAGGGAGCAGACGGCTGTGTGCTTCTGCGCTGCCCTTGCTCCCTTTCTTTAGGCCGCGCCGGACCGGGGTAAGTGGGGCGGAGCAGGTGGGGGGTGGTTCGTCTTCCCCCCATCCCCGTGCCACTAGGGCTAGCTTTGCCCTGGTCCGCGGCCTTGCCGATGGCCCCCTTTAATTTTGGGGCTTTGTTTAGGCCTTTTTCGGCCTGGGTGGCTGCCCCTTCTGGGTGCGCCTGCCATCTTGTTTGGGCGGGAACCGCCACTGTTTTCAGGCTGGAGCCGCCATCTTGTTTAGGCGGGAACCGCCATTTTGTGAGGTGATTTTTCACCACCACCCCCCGTACTTTCTCTGCTGGCTATTCACAGCTTTGTGCTGCCCCAAGTTCAACTCTTCAGTTGTTTTGCTCAGCAGCCCCCACCTTTTTTCCTGTGGGCTGGTTGCTTTTATTCTTTTAGTGAACTCTGTGGCTGTTCTTTGCTGGATTTTGCTGGTTGGACTTTTTGTCTTTTGTGCCTCTCCCTCAATACTGAGTCGCTGCGGGCCAATAAATTGCTGTTTGCTTCATCATGCCTTCCAAAAGGCCTAAGAAGACTGGGGGTGATAAGGTTTCTCCTGCCCCTGAGCCTGTGGAGTCGATTGCCAGTGCCAGCGATGGGTCTTCACGTTCTGGTCGGTCAGCTGGTTTCGGCGGGGGCTCATCTCAGGACCAGAGACATTCTGCTTTGCTGGTAACCACCGAGGCTTCTTCTCAACGTAGTGTGGCTGGTGGGCTGTCGCCTGAGAATTTGAATGCTCTGTCCAGATCTATTGCAGAGCTGATTCAACAAGCAACTATGTCTACTCAGTCTACTGTTGAGACTTCGCCTGTCCCTCCCTCTGGTCAGCCATTGAGACGTCATGTGGCCAGCTCGTCTGCTCCTGTGTCACAGTTGTTGCAGAGCCAAGCTGCCAGCGGCGTTTCGCCGTCACAACCAGTGGTGGGTTGTGTGTCCAGCTCGTCCAGTTCTTCTTCGTCGAGCTCGTCCACTTCGTCTTCCGATGATGACGATGACGGAGGACCGTCTTCTGCGTCTTCGTGGCGAAAAGAAAAGAAGCGAAAACGCAAGGCCAAGAAAAGGAGGCACAGATCCCATGGTGTTGGGGTGCGGCTGCCAGCGTCCGAAGGTGGCGATCATCCTTCTGTGCCAATCGGGAGGGAGGGTTTTTGGGTTGAGAACGCTTTGGTGCCGGGTTTGCCTCGCTGGGCCATTAAAAAGAGGGCTTGGCGCCCTGGACTTCAGGGTGTGTGGGTAGATTCTACTGCAGCTGACTACCCCATCTGCTCTCCGGGTGAGCGTCTTCCGGGGCGCACTTGCATAGGAAGGTCCGGAAGAATATCCTGCGGGGGTGTTATGTTGATGTCTTTTCCCTTCTCCAGCCGAAGGGTCAAGAGGCAGTTGCGGTGACTTCGACGAAGAAGTCCAAGCACGAGTCTAAGGTTGCTCCTGCAGATCATACCTTTGCTAACTGGCTGGAAGGTTTCACGGTCTTTAAGGCCGTTGTTTCTATGGCCTTCCCAGAACGTGCTTGGCACCTGGACAGTCATCTGTTGAACGTTCTTCGGGCAAAAGCCTTTGCGGGCGATGCGGCGGCCATCGCTTATGATGCTGCATTCAGGCAGCATGCATCACAAAACTCGCGGGAGCGATGGGACTTGCTGCATAATGAGATCTGGTTGCTAGAAGTGGGCACTCAAGCCAGATTTAAGGGTTCCCAAAAGGACACTGCAAAAAAGAGTTCTCGTATTTTACCATGTTGGGACTTTAATGCAGGACGTTGTACGCGTGTTCAGTGTAAATACGACCATTGTTGTATGAATTGCAAAGGGCCCCATGCTAAGTCCTCTTGTGCCTGGCCTAATCAGGCACCTCAGCCCTTTCGGGGTGGGCGCCCTGCCTCAACAACTGCCGGCAAAAAGGAAGGATCAGGAGGTTTGGAGGCCGGAATTGCAGGGGGCCATAAATAATTCAGTTGCCTCTTCTTCATCACCTGTTTTTTCTAGGGCCTTTTCACCTATAAATCCTGAGGCCCTTTGTAAGTTGCTGGTTAGCTATCCCAATCGGGAGGCTGCTGATTACCTGGCCAAGTGTTTTTCTTTTGGTTTCAGAATCCCGGTTTCTGCTCCCCTAGCCCATAATTTTCCAAAAAATTTACAATCTGCCAGGTCCATGCCTGATGTCCTTAGGACAAAAATCCAGAAAGAGATTTCGGCTGGACGTGTTGCTGGCCCCTTTTCAGAATTACCGTTGCCTAATTTACATATATCTCCATTGGGTGTCGTCCCAAAAAAGGCGCCTGGTGAATTTCGTATTATACATCACCTTTCCTATCCGCCTGGGTCCTCTGTAAATGACGCCATTCCTGAGGAGCTGTATTCTGTTAAATACGCCTCCTTTGACCATGCGGTTAGGCTGGTTAAGGCACGTGGAAAAGGTGCACTCATGGCAAAGTGTGACATTCAATCTGCATTTAGGTTGCTACCTGTCCATCCTGACGATTTCCATCTTTTGGGTTTCCAGTTTGAGGGTAACTGGTATTTCGATAAGGCCATGCCGATGGGCTGCTCCATCAGCTGTGCGGCCTTTGAGTCGTTTAGCACCTTTCTTGAATGGGAAGTAAAAAAGAGGGCTTCATCGCCTTTGGTGACCCATTATCTTGACGATTTCTTTTTTGTTGGCCCTGCCAATTCCCCCAGGTGTGCTCAGCTGTTAGACACCTTTAAAGTTTTGGCCCAAGAGATTGGGGTTCCTTTGGCTGCTAATAAGACCGAGGGTCCTTCCAGATCCATGTCCTTTTTAGGCATTCAATTGGACTCCCAAAAAGGTTTATCTGCTTTGCCTGTAGACAAAATTGCTATTCTGTGTGATTTAATTCAACATGCTTTGAGTTCTGTTAAGCTACGACTTAAACAGGTGCAATCTTTGCTGGGTCACCTCAATTTCGCCTGCAAGGTTGTTACGCCGGGCAGAGCATTTTGTGCCAGGCTTGCCAGGTCATTGGCTGGCCCTAGGTTGCTGCATCATCATATTAGGGTGACAAGACCCATTAAGTTGGATCTTCAAATCTGGCTCCAATTTCTAAAAGGTTTTAATGGTGTTGCCATCTGGCAAAGGGTGTGGTGCCTCAGTGACAAGTTACAGGTTTTTTCTGATGCAGCTGGGGGTATCGGATTTGGAATTTATTTCCAGGGTCACTGGTGCGCACAGAGATGGCCTGAGTCTTGGCATGGAACTGGTGTCCTGCGGGACTTGACGTTCCTTGAGCTGTTTCCTATTGTGGTGGCCATTCACATTTGGTGTTCTGAGTTTAAAGATAAGCGGGTTTGTTTCTGGTGTGATAACCAGGCCATGGTTGCTGTCATAAACAAACAGTCCTCTAAATCTGAGAGAGTTATGGCTCTGGTTCGTAAATTTGTTTTATGCTGTCTCATCAATAACATTTCGTTTACAGCCCGCCATATTCCTGGTTTACAAAATAACATTGCAGACGCCATTTCTCGTTTCCAGGAACAACGATTTCGACAGTTGGCTCCAGAGGCCGACCTGTGCCCCACCCAGTTTCCTGTTGCCATGTGGGAGGTTGGATGTCTGAAGTAATGGAGGGAGTGATATCTTCTATTGCACCGTCCACCCTTCGGACATATAAACATGCCATCAAAAAATTGTTTGAATTTTATGCTGCAGTGGGTATGCAGCCTCTTTGGCCAGTGCATACTGATGTGGTTTTACGCTTCTTGGTATGGCTCAGACATTCCAACATTGCTCCCAAGACTATGTTGATTCATCTTGCTGGGATCACATTCTTTTCTAAGGCGGGTGGATTTGTTGATCCTTGCTCATCATTTTTGGTAAAAAGGGCTGTTGAGGGCTGGAAACGGATTTATGCTGCGGCCAAAGATGTTCGCAGGCCGATTTGTTATCAACTGTTATCAAAGCTATGTTTTCAATTGCCTGTTATTTGTTCTTCCAATTTTGAATGTAAACTGTTTTATGCTGCTTATACTGTTGCATTTTTGGGGGCATTCAGATTGGGAGAGCTGGTGGCTGGGTCCAAGAGCGATATGTCAGGTAGGGCATTTTGTGCCTCTGACATTTCATTCACGAGACATGGTGTATATCTAACTGTGCGCAGGTCCAAGTGCGACCAGCTGGGGGCTGGACAGACAGTTGAGTTGCGTCGTTTGTATGGTTCTCCTGTCTGTGCTGTTAAAGCCTTGAGGGATTATTGGAAAATTCGGCCTTCGGTCGACAGGTTTTTGTTTGTTCACATGGATGGTACTCCTTTGACTAGGTACCAATTTGTTGCTGTGTTAAAGAAATCTTTACATGCTTTGGGGCTCCCAGCCGATGCTTTCGGGGGACATTCTTTCCGCATTGGTGCGGCTACTGCTGCCTCCTGCGCGGGCATGCAGGTGCATGATATCAAGCGCATTGGGAGATGGAAGTCTAAGGCTTTTTCGGTTTATGTTCGTCCACACTTGGACTTCTGCAGCGAGCACTAAATTTGCTCTTGGCAGGGTTGGCGGTAGCCGTTGTGGTGACGGCTTTTGTGGCGGCAGCATAGGCCAGGATCTGCACGGTGGGGTACCAGGGCTACGGAGCTCTGGTTTGGGAATCAGTAGGGACCCGGGGGCAAATTGGGCAGGCGTATGGCCATTGCGGGGGCCATAACGCAAGGTCGCCTCCCGGTGACCAGGGGCTTAGAGAATATGTGAACACACAGCAGTGGTGCGGTCAAGCGGTGTTCATTAGCCCCTAGGTCATCCCAATGCCTGGTGGGTACCAGGTTTTGCTATCAGACAAACATGGGGTTGTTTGATATCTTCAGATCCTGACCTTATGCTTTATGCCAACCCTTCCAATGGTTTGCTTAATAAAGTTGTGGCCTTTCTTCCAATTTGGTCTCCTGTGGTTATTTGAGCTAGCTTCTGAGGCAATAGGATTTGCAAAAAGAAAGTGAGGAAGAATGCATAATTTTGAAATTTTAAACAGAGTCAGGGCTGTAGCCAGATAACTTCATTCCTTACATTACAACAGAAATTCTAACCATCTGTTTGTCTCCTGCCGAAGAGACTGTTGAACAGGAAATATGTACCAGTACTGCTTTATTCTCTGGCTTTCTCAAGAAGCTAAAAATGGATTTGCCAATGTTGTTTTCCACACAGTGCATTCCCTATTTTCAGCACAGTACTCCCAGGCTCACCATAACTTTGCCAGCAGGATTTTTGTTGCTGAAACATTTGAGAGAGGGTTTCCAATTTGTGAAATCCTAATTTGGTGTCATCTGCAAATTTGATAAATATGCCCCCAATTCTGTCGTCCAAGTCATTGATAAAGACGTTGAATAGCTCTGAGAGCTGTAATCCCTAAAAGTAACCTTCCCAACAACAGAATTGGGGGCATATTTATCAAATTTGCAGATGACACCAAATTAGGAGGAGTAGCAAATACCCCAGAGGACAGGATCAAAATTCAAACTGACCTGAACAGACTAGAAAGCTGGGCCAAAGCTATCAAAATGAATTTCAATATGGAGAAATGCAAGGTACTGCACTTAGGGCGGAAAAATGAAACGAACAGATGTTGTATAAAATGAACACAACAAGCATAGTAAGCAGTCATGACTGCTCCCTCTGGTATCAGATGTTGGACAACACAAAAGGACAGAAAATTATCAGCAATTAAATTTGATATTTTTGTGTTAGAGATGAGAAGGATTAGTTGTGGGATTTTCTACCTCATGTCAAGACAACTTGCCTAGCTTTGGGTTCTCTAAACCTTGACTTGATTCAATGTGTGACTCCATTTGCTGCTGTGCCTCAGACAGCTAATTGTTTTGGGCTGGCCCTGTAAGCAATGCAGAGGTCAAGACATGCTGGCAGGCTGTCGGCAACAGTATAAAGAAACTGAAGGGTAGGCCAAGGTAGCTACATTTCTTTACTGAAGTCTGAGCACACTATCTTCCATTCAAGTCCTGGAATGCTGCAATAACAAATGATGTTGACTTGAATATCTACCATTTCCAATATGCTTTCCAGACTTGCTTTCTTCCCTTTTCAATAGACAGGGGTACTAGATGTGCTCCCAAATTCCTCTGACTTCATCTGAACTCCCAATAAAACCACATGTCCTCATTTGGCTCAATGTGATTCCTGCTGAGGCACACTGGAGGGGGAGAAAGAGGAGATAAAGTTTCAGCCTATAATGTTCTGCCTTCCTTTTGTTTAGCTCAAGTCCCCAAAGCTACGCTTTATTGCTTTGGCTTTATTACTCATACAGTTGTATGTTTATGTGTCTTCAGTCACCTGTTGAAGACACATAAACATACAACTGTATGCTTAATAAAGCCAATAAAGCTTGGAGAAGTTTTTGGACCACAGCTCCCAGAATTGCCCAGCCAACAAGGCCATGCCTGTCTTACCCTCAGAGAAAGACTAAGCAGAGGAAGAGAAAGGATAAGTAGTAGCAGGGTGTGGTGCTTCTGTTGGGGGATGATAGTAGTGCCCACCTGTCAGGGCCCACCCAAGCTAAAAGCCTCTTTTATAGCAACTTAGCTTAATTGACAAAGGTCTAATATAATTAAAATGTCTTTGACTGCTATCACAGGGAGGTAGCCCAAGGAGTGAAGGAGCCGGCCCAGAGTCAAACTATACAATATGCTTACTATGTATTTAGAAGAGGTGCTCTCTCTCTCTCTCTCTCTCTCTCAGGTGGTGATAGACATCTGTTTATCACAGCACATGCTTTTCCTCACCTGTGTTTAGCCTGCTTTGTTTTGTGATTGGTCACTGGAAGGTAAGCGCAGGTTTAATCTACCAACCTGATTGTTGAGGCACATATCTCTCATTCCTGGAGGGAGACCATTGCTGGAAGAAAAGTGGTGGTAATATCTATTTCCCTTAACCATCAGTAAGTGGTGGCAATATGTATTCCCCTTAATGTCTAGTTTGATTCCAAGCTTCTTTAGGTAGGGACTTCCACAGCCTGGAGCAGCCACAGAGAAAGTCATCTCAGCAGAAGCAGAAAAAGTAATAAGGTTTGTGATAAGGTCTGAAAGGCACTTTAAAATCTGCTGTATAATTAATCACTACAAAATACACACTCAAACATTTAACAATGAGGGACCCCATGCTGTCAGGCTAAATGCTAAGATGCCAAGAATATTGTGGCAAAAAGAATGCTTGGTTTTATTCAGTTCATCAGACCATATTGCTCTTTATCTGCAAATGAACAGATGCATTCACTAGTTCCACATTATCAAACTTAGCTTCAAAACAGACTTGTCTCTCCAGTAAACATATTTGAAAGTAAAATGACATCCTCTCCCTCAGTGGCATAAAGTTCAGTCAATTTTTCATAAAACTTGCAGTGATTCTGTGAAAATATTCATCTCTTTAAAAACGGAGACCTTGGCCTAAAACAGGCCTGTGAAACACTGATGATGATGATGAACTACAACTCCCAGCCTAGCCATTCATGAGGATTGTGGGACCTATACCCCAATAATATCTGGAAAGCTACATGTTCCATATCACTGACCTTTAAAAAAACAAAATTCCATTCTAGCTTTGAATTAATAATTAAAATGTAAAATCATCATTTGCCAAGGTAAATGCTGATGCAAGAACTGTCTAAATTCCAGAGTTAGAGTGGGGAAATAAAGAAAGTGAACATGAGAAAGAGCATGAAAATAGAGAACAATTGTTTAGAAATGGCAGGATGGATACTGGCTTCTGATGATGCACTTTTGGATACTGAGGTTTGGGCAGAATGTCTGCTTCTAATTCAACTCTCTCACCTCTATGCCAAGATAACATGGCAATTGCAATCTAACATTTGCAGAGCCACAGTTTCATTACTGCTGTGCTGTGTATGTGTTGACCAAGAAAGAATCATTCCATACAACCAAGAATTCATATCATAACTTTCCCCATCAGGCCACATCCTCTCCCCACTAGGCCAAAATATCCCCGTTTCCCTCCTTTTCTTCTCCAAAATGGTGAGCAGAAGTGGAATTTCAAAATCCAAAGTATTCCAAAATCAAAAATTGTCCACATGGGTAACTGAGATAGTAACACCTTTGCTTTCTGGTGGTTCCATGTACACAAAGTGTTTCAGGCATAAAATTATTTTTAAAATTATCTTCAGGCTCTATGTATAAGGTGCACATGAAACATAAATGAATGTCATGTTTAGACTTGGTTCCCATCTCACCCTGTGTCTAGATAAAAGGAAGTAATAGTGCCACTCTATTCTGCTTTCGTCAGGCCTCACCTGGAATACTGTGTCCAGTCCTGGGTACCGCAATTCAAAATGGATGTTGAGAAGCTGGAGTGTCTCCAGAGGAGGGCCACCAAAATGGTGAAGGGTCTGGAGCCATGCCCTATGAGGAGAGACTTAGGGAACTGGGTATGTTTAGCTTGGAGAAGAGACAGTTAAGAGGTGATATAATAACCCTGATTTGAAGGGGTGTCACATTGAGGATGGAGCAAGCATGTTTTCTGCTGCTCCAGGGAATAGGACCTAGAGCAATGAATTCAAAGTACAGGAAAAGTGATTCCACCTAAACATTAAGAGAAACTTCCTGACAGTAAGAACTGTTCAACAGTGGAACAATCTACCTTGGAGTGTTGTGGCTCTCCTTTGGAGATTTTTAAACAGAGGCTGGATGGCCATCTTTTGGGGGTGCTTTGATTGTGGATTCATGCATGGCAGGGGTTTGGACTGGATGGTCCTTGGGGTCTCTTCCAACTCTATGATTCTATGATCTCCAAGTATGATCTCCAGTATGTATATGCAAATATTCCAAAATATGAAAAATTCCCAAATGCAAAATATTTCTGATCCCAACCATTTCGGATAAGGGTGACTCAACCTGTACCATTTCTGTTGGCATTTTGGAAGAGAAACAGAGGAAATGGAGATATTTGTGGGGTAGTGGTTCTGCTGTGGTTTGGGGTAGCAGTGGGTATTTTTTGTTTTATTTTTGGTGCGTGTGTGCACCTGCGGGGAGCTTCTGGTCCAATGTTTGGGTAAAAGTTATCCTAAAATATCACTGGGAACTTTTTTTAAAAAAAATTTGGGAAGCACAGAGAATCGACATAGAATGATGACCTAGTTTTGCTGTAGTTATACTAAATACTTCCCTTTCTAAAATGTGTTTTTGCTGGAAAAGAAATCAGCAGTCCTACTCATTAGAAAGGGGAATACAGTTAGAAGGTCTTAGGTCCCATGACTGCATAGCACAAAACACAGCAAGGACTAATTCATTAAACCTAAAACTAATTAGAGATAGTGCGGCTCAACCAGATGTTACCTCTTCAAGGGATGCTAGTTCCTACCAAAGGAAAGGGAAGATGTGAGGTAGGGGTAGGAGTCTACGTGTGTATCAGCTATTTAGTAACAACATGTTAACAAATTAATATATAATTGAAACAGAAGATAGGCAAAGCAGTCCTGTGATGGCCTAGCAGGAGGCAAATCCACAGTGAAGTAATCTAAAGCTTTCCTGACTTATTGAGATCAATGCAGAAGATGGCAATGCTATACATTTATTTTTCATATGTCTGCTCTCCCCACTTTCCTTTGATTAGAACAGGATACTTTAAGGTATTGCTAGATTTTTACCACTTCTAGAGGTGAATGCAATCAGGCAGATAAAAATCACTTTCCCTTCTGCTGAGCACTATATGAAGTGCAAATAACACAATTTTATTTTTGAGACTGGCCAAAACATGGATAATAATAAAGAGAGAGACTGAATTTCTACTCTTACAATATATATATATATATATATATATATATATATATATATATATCCAATTAAGTTCTGTTTTTTTTCTTATGAAGTGATGAATGGGAAGAATTCAGTCTGTTATCAGATTGAAGAGTTGGGCCAAAACTAACAAAATAAATTTCTGTAGGAAGAAATGTATGGTACTACATATAGAAAGAGAGAAATAATGCACAGATATAGGATGAGTAAAACCTGGCTTTTAAATTGTAAGCCTGAGGGCAGAGAAATGTCTAATTAACAATTTGTAAGCCACTCTGATAGCCTTTTGGCTGAAGAGTGGGGTATAAATAAATAAATAAATAAATAAATAATACATGTGAAAGGGATCATGATATGCATCTACATTGTAGAAATAATGCAGTTTGACACCACACTAGTGCTGCAGCTGCATCCTATGGAACCCTGGGATTTGTAGTTCTGTAGAGTCTTTAGAGAGAGAAAATGAATGCACAGATATAGGATGAGTAACACTTGACTTGACAACACCTACATATGAAAGGGATCATGATATACATCTACACTGTAGAAATAATGCAGTTTGACACCACCTAAATGCTGCAGCTGCATCTAGGGAACCCTGGGATTTGTAGTTTTGTGAGGTCTTTAGCCTTCTCTGCCAAAGAGTGCTGGTGCCTCACAAAACTATAAATCCCAGGGTTCTGTAGGATGGAGCCATGGCAGTTAGTGGTGTCAAAGTATATTATTTCTAAAGTGTAGATGCAACCTAGAAGTCTTAGTAGACCACAAGTTCAACATGTGATGTGCCAGATAAAAAGCCAGTGCAGGACTAGGCTGTATCAATAGGCGTATAGTGTCTCTAGAAGATCAAGGGAAGAAATAGTGGCACTCTATTCTGCTTTCATCAGACCTCACTTGGAATACTTTGGCCAGTTCTGGGCACCACAATTCAAGAAGAACAATGGCAAGATGGAATGTGTCCAGAGGAAGGTGACCAAAATGGTAAAAGGTAAGAAACACATGCTCTATGAGGAACAGCTTAAGGAGCTGGGAATGTTTATCCTGGAGAAGAAAAGGTTTAGAGGTGATATGATAGCCTTGGCCCGTTACAAACGGGCAACCTAGTACGCGACGAGCGCATACTAGGGTTAGAAAGGGGCATCACTTCTTGACACCCCTAACCCTAATACGGACGCAGTCCGTACAAAATGGCAAGGCCCTATACGGATGGGCGCCGCCATGACTACGTCACCACTGTGCTGCCTCCAAATGAGGCAGCACGGTTGTGATGTCATCGCGCTGTGCGAGGGCGCCTAGAGCGCCCTTTCCGCAGCGCAAGAAGGAGCTCCGAAACAGAGCTCCTTCTGCAGTTTGTGTCGCTGGCACAGCCTTTAGATGGCTGCACCAGGGACGCAAGGGAGAAAGGGGCCAAGCAGCCCCTTTCTCCTTCTCCCCGCCACCATCGGATGTCCTTGGGGCATGAAGCCCCAAGGACACCCCTTTCCAGGCCGCGGGGAAGCAGCCTTATGCCGCTTCCCCGCGGCCTGGAAAGCGGCGGATCGGGGCCTCAGAGGCTGCCATTGTGGCAGCTGAGGCCCCGATACAGCGGGGAAAGGGCCGGTTACGGTCTGTAACACGCCCATGTTTGAATATATGAAAGATGTCATACTGAAGATGCAACAAGCTTGTTTACTGCTGCTCCAGAGACCAGGACATGGAGCAATGCATTCAAACTACAGGAAAAAAGATACCAGCTAAGCATTAGGAAGACCTTCCAGATGGTAAGAGCAGTTCACGTGTAGAATATGCTGGCTCTGAGTGTGGTAGAGTCTCCTTCTTTGGAAGTTTTCAAATGGAGGCTGGGTGCCAACTGGGTGCTTTGATTGTGGCTTCCTGCATGGCAGGGAATTGGACTGGATCGCCGTTGGGGTCTCTTCCAATTCTATGATTCAATAATAATTCAGAATCTTTTCCCTATTTTTCTTCCTGTTACAGATACAATATGAACATTATTGAAACAGTATAGGAAGGAGGTAAAAAAAAGGAACCATTAGACTTGAGGCTTCTTCACATAATCTATTTTCTGCCCCAGGACCAGTTCCAGTCAACCCATTTTTTTTCTCAGATGGACAAAAGATAAGGAGCCAACCCATTTCTTTTCTCAGATGGCTCTGTTGTATAATCTCATGGCATTCTGTAGGCAGGAGAGATTGCTGGTAGCTATTGTTTTAGCCCCCAAATGATCTAGACTGCTGCACTGTCCAATGCATTCTTGGAAAATGAAGTACTGAAATACAGAAATGATATAAAGTTGCTTTTGTGTCTGCACTGAAGCATCTGACTTTATCTCACACAGTCTGGATAAATGTATGCCCTTGTCAAAATAAGAGGCAAAATTTCTACATATTACTAGACCAGAGGAGAGGCTGTACCAAGTGGTAATCAGGACCTAATGCAACATTTTGGCATACTCTGGACTAAACACTCTAAAAGCACCAGATCCTGTGTTCGATCTTAGAAGCCAAGTAGAGTCAATCCTGTGTAGTACTTGGATGGGAGATCACCAATGAATGCTAGGTACTGTAGGCTATATTTCAGAAACAAAACCACCTCTGAGTATTCCTTGCTTAAGAAAACCCTATGAAAATCATGAGGTCACCATAAGTCAACAGGTGACTTGAAGGCACATACAGACACAGTGCAAGAATGTTCCTGTTATCATCAACAGTTTTCTGAATGGCTAATATTAATACTGTTGTCATTGTCAGTACTTTCTGAATCTAATTTCTCTTTTTCTCTAATCTGAATCTGAATTCAGAAAAATCTGATTTTTTTAGAATATAATTTCTGTAACTTCACACTCTGCAACCCTATGCCCAATTCTATCTATCTGTCTATCTGTCTATCTCGGAGTGTAGCTTGGGACCCAGAGCAATTCACAGTAGTGAACCGTCTTCACAAAATCCTTCCCTGTCAGATAGCCCCTAAAAATGCGGTGGGTAGGATAAGATGAGTCTCTGGGATGGACGAAGAGAAATTTGGGCGGGATACAGGCGGGCAGGGGAAGACGTCTTGGAGGTGTATTCTGCTGAATACGGAGCCTCCAGACCGCCCGCCCCGGGGGCGTGGCTCAGGTGTATGGGGCTTCCACATGGGGGGCAGTGAAGACGCCTCACCTGGGGCCGTTTCTGACCCGCAGTTTCCATACCGCCACTTCACAGGACGCTGCAAAGAGAGAGGCAGCTTCCACACGGGCGGCCAAAAATGCGGCTTTTTTTTTTCTTTTGACGGCTGGTGGATGCGCAGCTGCACAGCTGCGGTGCTCAGCACCGGCAGCAGAAAGCATATGTGCACATTTAAAGCGCCCAGGCCCCTTTAAACTTTTTTCCCCCGCCCTACCCAAGAACAATGGTGGTCTCCTGCCAGCTGGTGATCAGCTGGTGTTGGCATCCTTGTCCACTTGCACGTTGCTAGTGTCACCAGCATCATGGATGCCTCCTCTCCTTTGGTCCCCGTGCTCTTGCTGAATCTGCAATGCACAGCCACAGCTGTCGCCGCTGCCACCGCTGTCCCCCTGCCATCCCCCATCACCTCCCTTGTACATATGTAAATATTTAAAGTTTTGGTGTTTTTTTATTGTTAGGTGAAAATGGCGCAGGAATGTGTGTAGGGGTTCACTTTAAATTCCAAACTTTCCACAATTCTAGCAGCACATGCGTACATGTTGCTCTAGGGTTAGGGTTAGGGTTAGGGTTACGAGCATTAAAATAGAGTCCAGTTGTGCTGCAGCTTCCACATCTGCATGGCATCTGACGCTCTAATTAGAGCCTCGGTGCAAACTGCGCATGTTCCAGGACCCCGACTCATTATGCGACGCAGCAGACACGGAGCTTTTAAATGGGCAACTTAAATTAGCAGCGTAGCAATTCTGGCGTACCGGTGCAGCAGCTTATAGACGGAGCTGCACAGTTGCGCAGCATATAGAAAAGAAGCGGGGAAAGCGGCACCTTTTTAATGCCGCTTCTTCCCGCTTGGGGCGTGCAGGCGGCGTGTTCATGGCGGCATTCAAGTAAGGGCCGTCTGAAGGCTATACCTTCATGACATCATGAACACACCCCTTTTTGCCCGTCTGTATCCCGCCCTAATCTGCATTGCAGAAATAATGCAGTTTGACATTACTTTAACTGCCATGGCTCAATGCTATGGAATCTTGGCATTTGTAGTTTGTTGTGGCACCAGAGCTCTCTGATAGAGGAAGGCTAAACATCTCACAAAATTACAAACCCCAAGATCCCATAGCATTGAGCCATGACAGTTAAAGCAGTGTCAAACTGCATTATTTCTGCAGTGCAGATTTGACCAGAGAGAGGGAAAAAAGGAGTGCTAAGTGCTGGGCTGGTAACAGAAGGTACCAGGAGCTCGTAGGACAGAAAGTATAGATGGAGGCATAGCTCAGCAAGGACTTGGGGTGGGGCAAGTGGTCCCAGGTAGCCTCCATTAGCCAAAATAGAGCATTGCCCTATCATGTCTAGCATATAGGTATGGTATATACTGAAATTCTGGATAACATCTTGTGCATCTGATGAAGTTACGCTCATGCAAGTTCTTTATAGGCTTTGAGGTGCCCAGGTGTTTCCTCATTTAAGGCCATAGATGGCCTTTTTTTTTTTTTTTACTTGAAAGAACATGTCCATAAGTGAGAGAGTGACTGATCCAAGGACACCTTGTGAATATCATGGCTGGAGTGGGGATCTGAACCAACCTGTTTCGCCACAGTCCACATCTATCATTCTAATAATTGGAAAACAGTGGCCATATTGTTATCATACCCAATTTATATGTAGTTGGAAAATTGCCAAGGAAGTTCAGCACAGTCACGTTTGACTTCAAATGAGGAGTCTGTTTAAAGATGAGGTGATTAGTAAAAAAAGAAATTGGAAAAAGGAAATCGAGGGTCAAATAGCTCTAGAATGCCTCATGGGCTGCTCAAAACTGCCAAAATAGAAGCACAGCTAAAGTGTATATACTGTAGGTCAGGAAAGGTCCACAAAGTCCAAGAGGTCACCAGTGTAAAGAGAAAGCCTTTTCAAGAAAACTATTAAGAAAAATGAGGGATACAACAGAAAATGGAAGCCTTGCCAAAATAAGAAGATGAAAAAGGAAAACAAACACAAAAGAAACCATGCCCTATGAGGAACGACTTAGGGAACTGGGGATGTTTAGCCTGGAGAAAAGAAGGTTAAGAGGTGATATGATAGCCCTGTTTAAATATTTGAAAGGATGTCATATTGAAGAGGGAGCAAGCTTGTTTTCTGCTGCTCCAGAGAACAGGACCCGGTACAATGGATGCAAGCTACAGGAAAAGAGATTCCACCTGAACATTAGGAGGAACTTCCTGATAGTAAGGGCTGTTCGACAGTGGAATGCACTCCCTCGGAGGGTGATAGAATCTCTTTCCTTGGAGGTCTTTAAACAGAGGCTGGATGGCCATCTGTCAGGGATGCTTTGATTTGGATTTCCTGCATGGCAGGGGGTTGGACTGGATGGCCCTAGTGGTCTCTTCCAACTCTATGATTCTATGATTCTATGAAATGCAAGCAAATGATAAAAGATGCAAGCCATCCTGATTTTAAGAAAACTAATACTAATAATAACTGAAACATTTTAAAGGGTAATTAGACAAATTTATATAGGATAATATTGTCAAATGGCTACTACCCATGATGTCTATGTTATCACTCCCAGTATCAGTGGAAGCCCTTGATAATATCCTACTTAGGGACTTCCCATAGGCATCTGGTTGGTTACTGTGGGAGCAAACTAGAGAAGCCTTTTGACTAATCCAGCACAATTTCTCTTACATTTTTACTGTCATTTATATTACCATTTTTTTGGTGTGGCCTGGTATTGTACTGGTAATATTTCTGTTGCTGCAGCTGGTGCTGCAGCTATTGCTGTGTACTTTCAGCTCGACACGAACTTATGGAGTCTCTATCATAGTTTTTTCTTAGCAAGATTTATTCAGAGGAGGTTGGCCATTGCTTTTCTCTGAGGCCGAGAGAGTATGACTTGCTGAAGGTCACCCAGTGGGTTTCTGTGGCTAGTTCAAAACTTGTTCTCCCAGAGTCCTAGTCAAATCAGTAGACGCACTGGTTCATATTGGTAACATATGCACTCATCTTCAACATTACATGCCCCATATCCTGATGTTAGGATAATGGCTGTAGTGTTTTCAATGATTGTCACTGAAAGTTTTTGTTTTGTTGTGTTTGGTGTTTTGTTTTTGGTTTTTGGTTTGTTTGTATTTTATCACTGTTGTTAATTATTGTTTCTAGAATTATAGAATATTTTTAAAAGGCTGTTCTTCCAAGTGGACAGCAGAGCTGGAAGGGATTACTGGAAACAGCGAAAGTGCTGGCCAGAAAGTTCTCATTTGTTTTGCCATGGGACTCAGTTAATATATCATTTATTTTTTGTGATCTTTGTCTGGAATGAGCAGGCTGCTAAAGCCTGCTTAGTCTAGAAAATGACCAGAACATTTGAGGAGTAAAGCAACCTAGAGAAAAAGCTTCTTCCTACCATCTGAAAGACTGGAATCAAATAAGCACTCTGATTTCACCTAGTGTTCTAGTTTCCCTTGCCATCCCTGCCTCCCAGGCAAAATTGTTCAAACAGAACAAAGGTTCTCACTATCAAACACAGACCAAACTTCAAAAATCCAGGGCTTTATTTTACTTAGCGGTACCACTGTTTTGTAGAAGTAAAAAAGAAAGCTGACAGTGCAGCCCCAGGGTCTTCTTCAAGGCAAGGGACTTCTGAAGAAAGACTCCCCCACCAACCCATCTATGGTGTCAGATTACTTTTTGGTTCCTGTTCACTCACACATTGTGCTCTAGGTCTTTGTGTGTTGGGGGGGGGGAGTTCCTGGTTGACATTACCCAAGAGAACTGCACTGAAATATTTCTGCAGTTCAGTGAATTTTTCAGTGTTAACTGAAAAATACACATTGCCTCTAAAGGAAATGTCTTGTACTGCCAATGTGGCTTGGATTTATGAGGAGTCCTGCTTTATGAACCGATATGGAATTATGAAGGAGTTTTATATTCACAATAAATTTACATTTAGCCAAGTTCTTAATTGTGAAAGCTACAGCGTGAAGCTGCCCACCTCTTAAATATCACAACACAATTTCATACTCCCCAGTTTAAAGAGATAATATTTTAAGAAGAGTCATAACATTAGCATAATGCATATCCAAAAAGTTGGCCATACATAACTTAATGTTTTATTCCGAATGGCATACAAACATAGAATGCTAGAGTTGTTTTTTTATAAAAAGATAGAATGAGGAAATCTAGAAAGTGAATCACTGATGAGTTTTATTGCATGTATTGTTTATAGAAATTTTGTTAATATGCCCTCAGATGTGGCTAAGTGTCAAGAATCTTATATGTGTGAAATGACACCAAGTTCATGTATTTTACATATGCACTGAACCAGTGAAGTATCTTAATCTTATACAGAAAAGTGGCATTCTGTAACTGACTTTTCTAAATGTTATATGCCCTTTTACCATTTAATAGTGCTGCTTTAGCATGAGTAGGTCATAAGGTAATACAAAAAGGGCATAATTAGAGCAGTTATTACAGCCATGCCACTTTAATGCCATTTATCTCAATATGAGGTGCGCCTACATTTATTAACTTAAATTTTGGTTCATTAGGAAAACAAATACTCCCTTGAAGCCATTGTTCCAGTGACATTGGATATACATTGTTTTGTGTGTGAGTGTGTGCGCATGTGCCTCAAGGGTAATCTAATCCAACCTCCTGCCATGCAGTATCTGTATGTACTCTTGAAAGATACTCAATCAGCCACTGTTTAAAGACTTTTCAAGACCCTGAAGCAATCTATTCCACTATCAAACTATTCTTAAAGTAAAAAAACTATTCCTGATGTTTAGGTGGAATCTCCTATTTTGTCATTTGAATCTACTGTTAGAGTTCTTGTCTTTGGAATAGCAGAAAGCAAGCTGGTTCCATTTTCTACAGGACATCCCTTTGGCTATGCAAAGAATTTTTCTTCTTCTCCAAGTTAAACATATCTAGCTCTCTAGGTCAGTGGTTCCTAACCTTTGGTCCTCCAGATGAATTGTACTTCAGCTCCCATAATTCCTGACTGTTGGCCAAGTTGACTGGAGGTTCTGGGAACATATGGAAGAACAAAGGTTGGGAACTACTGCTCTAAACCATTCTTCATAAAGCTTGGTTTCCAGACTTTTGATCATCTTGGTTTCAGACTGGACATGTTCCAGCTTGTCAATGACCTTCTTGAACTTTGGTCTCCAGAACTGGGCACATTCTAAGTGACCAAAGCCAAATAGAGTGGTATTACTACTTCTCTTGATCTGGACCCTGTGCCCCTATTCGTGCAGCCCATAATTATATTGACTTTAAAGACAACAATAAAGCCATTATTAAACCACCAAACTAACAATAAACACCTCTAAGATAACTTACCAACTTCTGCTTTTAAAAAAAGCACTAAAAGGCCAAATTCAAAAGTTTTATACTTGGGAATATTAGTAAATACTAGGGATATAACCCAAAAGTATCACACATTGGCTGTTCATTTTAGGTTATCATTGACTGACCATTTTGATGTCAGGGATGATGGGAGTTGTAGCTCTTCACCTCTGGCTCGAACTCACCACCTGGTTGTGCACCGCGCTGACCAGCTTTGGCCAGTGGTTATAGCTTAGCAGAGTGACAGAGAATAGGCTGAAGACCCTGACAAATTCTCCAAGCCTTCTCACTGTTGCTTCCACAGAAGTCTTCACCCTTCTTCAGGATCCAGCTGGCTCTTGTAGCTTCACCCAAGACACCAGACAACTCAGTAGTCTTATATAAAAGATCTACTTTATTCTACTATATACAGCTCCAAACTATCCAACACTACTCCTCTCTCCTACTACTACTACAACCCACAAAATACATTGGGATGCATAGTCATTCTTATAGTTAATGCAAGACACCACCCACTGTTGTCTGTTTCCACCCAGTAGGCGTGTACATCATTTCCATTGGTTCTCTTGGTTCATCCCACAATTAGTGATTTCATCATCTCAGCCTTGACTACTTAACAATTGTCAGGTGTGTCCAATTATCCACTTTGCATTTCTTGTCCTTGGCACTCAGGACTTCTTAATTGTATTACCACTTACACCTGTGTGGTTCTCAATTGGCTTCTGCTGAGTCACCCTGACTCTCACATACATGTTTTATTTCATTTACTGTATAACCCATGTTGCTTTTTTTCCTTGACATTTGAAACTATAGTACCTGATCAACTGAAGTGTTATCAGAGTAGATAGTAGCATTCTCTTATGCAGCAAATACTGCCCCCACATTTCCTGGTGAGGGGAACATCAGAAACATTTGTTAACTTTTCATTTGTTTTTTTACTGATAAAAGAACAACGGTATTTCTAGGGTTAGTTTTACTACCATTGTTTATAGCTGTGATACACCTTCTTCCACAAACTGCAACTGATCACATTCTTTTTCCAAAGAAATGTCTTCAGTGAGGTGACAGCTTTTATAACTTCTATTCTTATTGACAGTGTGAAATTGTCGGCTGCTGAGAATGTTGTCTTAGGAAAATGCAAGGCAGAGATAGTCTGCTGTTGGAAAAAGTACACCTCACAACAGCAGTCCCTAACACACACACAAACAGAGAGAGAGTTTGAGAACTGAGGTCTGCAGTACAGGCTTGTGATGTCATGCATTTTTGATGTAAAATGTTGTTTAATTTATAATACCAGTATATATTAAGGTAATTTGGATATGTATGCTCTGTGTATGAAAGATAATAAGTTGTAGAACTGTTGGGAAGGAGTAAGAGAATGACTGGTGGCATGTATCAGGGGATTTGAATAAGGTTGGTAAATAAGAGTTGATGAATGGACAATTGATAGAGTAGTTACAAAGAAGTAGTGAGGGAGTTAGAGTTGAGAGAGTCAGTCAGATCTAGGAATTATATGAGTGGTGATTTAGGGTCTGGATTGGCTAAGAGAAGAGGGTGCGTATAAGAGAGTGAAAGATGTGTTTTAAATTATTAAATAATTAAGCTGTTTTGTTATGTTCAACTTCAGCTAATAAAGTAGTTATTTGCTCTTGACCTCTGGGAACATGACATATTAGAAAGCTTGGATTCAGACAAGGTGTCTCTGGTGGCAGCAGTGAATAAAGAGGGGATGTGTCCAGTAGGGAAATTAGATGATGGTGGTGGTGGTGGTGGTGGTGGTGGTGGTGGTGGTGATGATGATAATGATGATGATGATGATGATTTCTTACCTGCCTCTCCCCAAGGCTCAACGTGGGGTACAGCATAGATTAAAACATATAAAACCATTTAAACATATTAAACAGGTCTCTTTACAGTCTCCCCAAACTTGGTGGCCACAACAGTAGGACAGGAGGAGATCCTTACACTGACAGCAGAACTGAACACAAGGAAAAGATCTTGGTGGTCTAGATCTGTCAGAGTGAAAATTGGGGGAGGTTCATTTATTGGTTGTATAGAAGGAGGAATGTCAATACAGACATCCCTCCTTTTTCATGGGGGATCCGTTCCAGACCCCCTCGCAAAAAGAGAGTTTTGCCTTTATTCAAGCCTCATTGGCTTGAATATAGCTGCAGGGGCATGCATGTGGGCACCACGGGTGCATGCCCCATTCATTCTCCCTCCATTCAGCCCTCACGCATAAGCAAGGGATGCGGTTTCCAAAAACATGAGAACAGAGGGAGGACTGTACTTGTGCTTATTACCTTGTTGCATAACAAGCAATACCTGCAGAAAATCCCTGTTTCATAAACTGTTAAGGAGCCCTATCCTGTTTCCAAGCTGGCAACTCTATGGTGGCCTCCAACTCTGATCAGCCCTACCCAGTATAGCCAATGGTCAGGGAATACAGATATTGAAGCTCAACAACATTTGGAGGGTAGACATCCCCTACATTTGATTTATTTATACAAGGAAAGCAAATGTAGACCAAGAATTCTTATAGTTTTCAGTGCCATAGCTCTCAAAAACAGTTTGGAAAATACTGGCAGCTTTCCTTCTTTCTCATATAAGCTGAAATGCTGAGAGTAGTAAAGGAAGGCCTTATCTGTTCAACAAGCTCCTTTATAATCAAATAAAAGGGTTTTTTTGGTTCACTGAGTATGCCAGAAAGGAAGAAAGAAGAGGGCATGGTATGGGTATGTATGGGGCCTTCTTTCAGTATGCTAACATTCCTTAGAAGTCAAAAGAGACTGCGTTGAAAAATAACAGGACTTCTCTCCCTCCCACCTCAATTTTTACAAATCTCAAAGTAAATTGTTCTCTTAACTGTAGAGACAATGTAGAGATGACAAAAGCACAGTGAAAAATATAGACAGGTTCTGCATTTCTTTTTATAGGATCTGGCTTTTGAACAAATTTGCAATAACAACATTAAAGAGCAAAATGTCAGTGTGATGAACCAGGTGTGATTTAGTGTGATC
Organism: Sceloporus undulatus; assembly: GCF_019175285.1. NCBI lineage: Eukaryota > Metazoa > Chordata > Lepidosauria > Squamata > Phrynosomatidae > Sceloporus > Sceloporus undulatus. Next base: position 25,379,790 of record NC_056527.1, on the reverse strand, counting down.
AACTAACAGCCTGCCTTTAATTCTTTCCCTTTATGTGTGTGAATGAAGGATCATAAAGTAGAAAAGTCAACTTTTATTACAAAGAGTAATTGAAGGGGAAACCATTTGTTTCTAACAAATGCTTTTGAGAGTGGGAAATGAAACTATCATGCTGATGTAAAAAACCTTGCCTTAACTAAAAGGAAGTAACAAGGTGTAAAGAGATTATCGCATGGGAAATCTGTGCTAGATCCATGCCGGGTTACATGCAGGTTGCAACCGTCGGCCACAGATCTTATCGCACTGCCCTGTGCCCAAGATGTAGGCAGTCCATATCCAACCTGGGCTTCTCCTGCTGTTTTTCAGGAATTGGGATGTCAAGCAGTGGGAGAAGACCTGGTTGGATAAAGGACGTCTTTACAAATGTTGCTATGATTGTCAGTAAAAATGACTATGCCTGCCATTGCCTAAACACAATTCCTGAAATTTGAAAACACAAGGGAATTGTTCAAGCAGTGTAGTTCTAAACACTCTGGTGATATCCTGTGATTGATCTAATAAAGAACACCAAAGTCTAAAACCCCACCTCAGAAGATTAAAGTACCTGGGGACATTCATTATCAAGGTGCTGTTTGTAGCATTATCATTTTCTGATTTTAAAAACTGAGTCTTGGCATTAGATGAATTATGAGAAGAATGTGGCATGTTTCTGGAGAGTTGCCACTTCCCATGTATTTTTTAAAGAAGTAAAGAAAAGAAGAATGATAACATTTTTTTCCTGTGGCATAAAGAAGTTAAGGAAAGAGGTACAGAGCGCTCAATGGTATTTTACACTAAAGCTCTGATGACAGAATTTTACATTTTCAGTTACTCTGTCATTTATCATTGAAACAGATAAGGATATACCACTGACACTGTATATGATGTATGAGCAGATAGGCCAGGAACAAGATGTAAGATACTTTTAAATGACTGCCCAAGGAGCCACTACTCCACCATCTGTGCTTCAGAGGGAAACAGTGGGCCGAAACAGACAGCCTGGTAAAGCTGGCTTGTTTAGACATGACATGCCCCCAAGTTGCCCGGAAACCATGCTGGCAATTACATGCCGTCCAGCTTCCAGGTGACTTGGTGGCATGGTGTTTAGATGTCACTCGCCCCGGAACCAGCAAAAAGCCAATTCCAGCAGCAAAGGGGCTGTTTTTTTCTGCCCCAAATAGGAGCGGATTTTTTCCACTCTTATTTGTGGTGGAAGCTGGCTGGATTGGGGCCACAGCGTGTGGGTACCGTGGCCCCAACCCAGCTTTCTCCAGGGTGGCATTAAACCATCCCTTTAGGAGCGTTTCAGCCCAGTGTTTAGGCTGAGAATATGATGAGTATTTTTTTTTAATCACTCTGGATGCGACTTTTTACAGATCTTCTCATATATAGTATGTGCAATGATATATAATATTGACCAATGAAGGAAACATAGTTTAGGTATATTACATGATTTGGTCAACCACATTTGCAGAGTTACTGAGGAGCATGCTCCCATTGCTGTTCCCATGCCTTCTGCTCCAACCCTTGCAATACACACAGGCTTCGTTGTTGGAAAACCTTGCAAATAGATCTGTACGCATGTAGGCTTTCCCAGGAGTTGGGATGCTGCAATCATAATTTGGGGTCTGAGCAAGCTTATAACTTTATTCTGTGTAGAGCTTGGAAATGTTACTCTTTTGGACAACATCAGGATCCCACAGCCAGCTGGTCTGGAATATTCTGGAAGTCATCTCCCTCCAAAAAGATTTTCTTTGCCAAGCTCTATTACACCATCATTCATATAGTTAAGATCACCATGTGAGTGGGCTCGAGGCTGTGCCAAGTAGTCCTACTTTTGGCTCCATGTGCAATAAGGCATTTGCATATACAGCACAAATGCCTTCATGGGGAAAGCCTGTCGTTTCCACACAATTTCAAATTCTGTGCTGTCATGTCTTCAAATCACATGGAAGCCTTAGAGCATACTAACATTTAGCATTCAATTTGGTCAGAAAGTGAATATTGAATTATACTGTAACACCATAATCCCAGCAGAGGGCCTGAATTTCCCCCAGCCCCCAAACTGCCTTGAAGGTGTCCAAAATATTGGAACTGAAAGAAGCAATTTACATAAATTACATGCTTACCAGCCAGTTTTATCTAGTATAAAATTTCTTCCTGGAGTTTCTGTCATCATTTGTCATTTAAAGCATGACAAAAACAGAAGAAGAAGAAGAAGAAGAAGAAGAAGAAGAAGAAGAAGAAGAAGAAGATGATGATGATGATGATGATACCTAATGTTATACTCATGTCAAGAGAGCAGATGTCATAAGGGAAGGCCCCATGTGTTTCTTATGTTAATTCCTATAGCCCTATCAGTGTACATGGGGCAGAGCTGCCCTAGCATAAAGACAGTGCCCTAGATAAAGATTACCTTTGGCACACACATACATGCCATTATTTTTATATGTATTGTATTTGTAATTCTTGGCAATGTTGTCTCCAAGTAAAGTCCTCCCTTGCTGTTATTGCTTTAATTTACTAAAATTGATTTTAGGCTAGAAATTGAAAAAATTGCTGTTGTTGTTAACTGCCCTTGAGTTGATCCTGATTCATGGCAACCCTGTAGATGAGACATCTCCAGGACTCTCTATCTTCCACTGCTCTGCTTAGGTCCTGTAAATTCATGCTGCAACCTCCTTAATAGAGTCCATCCATCTAGCATGTGGTCTTCTTCTCTTACATCCTACCTTTCCTGGCATTATTGTCTTTTTCAGTGAATCATTCCTTCTCATGACGTAACCAAATGACAACTTCAGCTTTATCATCCTGGCTTCCAGGGAGATTTCAGGGTTGATCTCTTCTAGGACCCATTTGTTTGTCTTTTATGTTAATTAATGAGAACTTTTTGGTAGCAAGTTCACTGTAGTTATGACCCAAACAACCCCTAGTATGTTTTTAAAAAATTTAAAATGCTTGTTGGGAGGGGGGCTTGGCCCTAGCACGGTGCAGTAAGAAGGGTGGGATTTGGGGATGGGAGGCTCCCATCAATCATGTGGCCATCTTCTGACACCATTGCATACTGGGATGTGTTGGGAACACAACACTCAACAGTTAAAGAATTAAAGATGACTAAGAGAGCAGCACTGACAGATTTAAATCATTTTCAGTGACCCAGAATCTCATCATCTCTTATCCATCCACCTACCCCAACCTGTCTAATGTGTGAACTGACTTAGGGAATTTTCCACGTTTTCTCTTCCCACTCCCTTTATTCTCTCACTACTACTCAAACTGAGACTACCTTAGTTCTGTGTTAGTTTAGCATCCTTTAGAATCCTTTTGTATCTTCAGTAGAGTTCTTACATGTGCCTTGGTTTGTTTTTTTAGTCACTGGTGTCTTGGTACTTGGAGAGTGGGAAGCACTTGAGGAATGTGTGACCTGAGAACCTCCCTAAGCCACACTGCAATCCTCCATGGTGTGCAGGGCAGAGGGTTCTCCCAATACAATCAACAAATACTGAGCTACAAAGGGCATCTCCCTGCTCCTTTCATCTTGGGATTCCAAGATGATCACCCAGTTCACCCACCTCAAAGATCAGACCTGCACAGGAGCTGTGGTTTTGCCATAACCTCAGCATATCTTCCAACTCTCCCAAGTTGGCAGAGACAGTCCCAATTAATCCTCCAACCCACTTTTTCAGCTGCTTTTGAAATGTCTGAATTTCTCTCTATCTTCCCCACTTCCCCCCTTTGTCCTTGGCTTATTGCAAAAGTGAACCCATTGTACAAAAGCTCTGTGTGCTCAATTAATTTGTCAAGGAGGAGCAGGAGAGGTAAGGTTCAATCTTTCCCTTCCCAGTGGGCTCATACAAAAACAAGCTGTTGCAGCCTTGCCAAAATCTTCAATAACTTCATCTTTAATAAATTTTGCTATCTTGGCTACACTCTGAAGTTGCTTAGCCACACATGCCCTGGTTTTCATTATTTCAATGTTAAAGAGTATGATTTAGTGTGAGGGCCTTATGAACTTAGGCCATAGGTCACATTCAAGCCTGAGGCTGCAGATTTACACCTCTGCTTTATAATGTTTTGTTAATTAGGCTGGGCCCCATTCCTTATCTATTTGTGTAGCCCTAGCAGAAGAGTTTTCAATTCATTTCTACATGGCCATTCCTGCTGAATATAAAGATTTCTGCAGCCTTCTTTGCTTTCAGCTTCAAATAGTGTAAATGCTTTATTTTCAGAGCACAGAAGATAAAGAAGAAAGCAATAAGCACACATCCTCTTACTATTTCTGGAAGGCAGCCTGTAGTTTTCTATCCAAAGTGAATAATTCTAGACAGTAGGCAACACTTATTTTCTTGAAATGAAAAATAAACCCTCATAGCGAAAAAGAAAAAAAAAGGATGATACTTTATATACATGAGGGTGGAAGGAGAGGAGTTGTATGAGAACCACTTTAGTTTTACAATAACGTAAACACAGTGTCTTCCTAATATTCTTGCTCCATTTTTTTCCAGCCCAAAAATGTAAGTCTTTGGATAAAGGTCAAGATGTTCACAGTTCTCTACAGTGGTTTAGACATATCTGGGAAGCAAAAAGACCTTTAAAAACCAAGGCATGGCAAGTCTATGACAGTTCTTTACTTAGGCAAAAGTGTAATTATGAACAATTATTTACAAATAATAATGGCTGATATCCTCCACTGCAGTTTGTAACCATAAGAATTATGGATCTGTAACTGCTCTGTATTCACTTGTACTCAATGAAGGTTTGTTATGTTGGCTATTGGGGCACAGCAGGATAATGTTCCCAGCACCCTTCTGCAATCCTGCATCAATTAGAAGCAGGACCTCTGTTCCAGTTCATCATCACTCTGCAGAAGGACTGAGGGTCCTTGCCACTTTTCAGCTAATTCTAGATTCTGCCTGGGGTCACCTTTATCAATTTTTGGACACCCAGCTTATGATATTGGTTAAACTAGGCAGCCAAGTTAACATTGACACTCTACAAACATTTTCAGGTCTTGGAATTCCAGGATTTTTACATGGGAATAAACACTGTTATTATTATTTTAGGTTATTTATTGTAAGAATTCATAAGTATATGTATAAATTGTACATATGGTAAGTATTCATAAGTGTATGTACGAATACACATACATTCCCCTTGGGGAGAAACACAGACATAACAACTTTGATTTTTAGGCACTTCAACTTCATTACATTCAGTAACGTTGTATATAAGGCATCTTAGATTAACTCACTCATCCTGTTCATCATGCCATTTCATCTCAGCACTTAACTCATTATCCATGACAAAATACCATCTCATCTGTTGTCTTCAAAGGTTAATCTCCTTATGCAATTCTTGAACAAATCTTAACTATATTATTAGCATGAAGGCATATATTTATCCTAACCTTACTATCTTGAATCAGCATTTTAAGACAGCACGTTAGGGCTATCAGGTACAATATTCCATTGTTTATTCAAATAGTATCTGTGGCAGAGGCATGTTAAAAGGCAGCCTGATTTTTGTGGCTCTGACTTAGCTCTTTTATTCTCTCCTGCCACCCACACAATGCACTGATTATCCAATCAGAAGCCTAGATCTTATTTTTATGTTTGATATGGTGTGCCCTCAGTATCCGTGGACTTGCCATCTGCAGATCTGAGAGGAGGAAGAAAAGGTAGTGCCCTGCTGCCCACTGTGGTGGGCAAAGTGCCATTGTCCCCAATGGTGGCATGGCCACATAGCCATGCCACCATTGTGTACTATGGGACTTGAGCATCCACAGATTTGGTATCTGTGTGGGGATCTGGAATGGCCCACTGTACTAGAGATCTTTGTCTAGTGCATACTGCACTTTTAGAATTCACCACACTACCTGTTCATCAGGTATCATCTCTTGCACGAACTCACAGGGTTACCTCTGGTCTGCCTTTGTGGTTTTTATTTACATATTTTACATATTTTAAGGGAACATCTGTCAGTCTTCCCATTGTTGTTAGCTGCCCTCGAATCATTTCCAACTCATGGCAACCTGCAGATGAGACATCTCCAAGAATCCCTATCCTCCACTGCCCTGCCCAGATCCTGTAAGCCCTTGCCCCAACCCCCCTGACTGAGTTTATCAATCTAGTTTGTGGTCTTCCTCTCTTTCTTCTACCCTCTACCTTTCCTAGCATTATTGTTTTTTCTAGTGATCCATGCCTTCTCATTATGTGACCAAAATACGATAGTCTTAACTTGATCATCTTTGCTTCCAAGGAGAGCCTTGGTCTGATCTGTTCAAGAACCCATTTGTTTGTCTTCTTGGCTCTCCATGGTATCATAAGTACTCTTCTCCAGCACCACATTTTAAATGAGTTGATTTTCTTTCTGTCTGTTTCCTTCACTGTCTAGTTCTCACATCCATACATAGTAACTGGGAATACAATGGCCATAACACAGTGATTAGAGCTACAGTTTCATTGGTGCTAATTAAAATGAAATCATTTGCATATCTAATTAAGAGGCTGTACAGACTGCCCCTAAGGGACAGCCTGCAGCTGCCTCTCTCTGCACCGGATTGGGGCCATGGCAACAGCACACCGCAGCCTCAACCATGCCTTTGCACCCCGGAAAGGGCTCCAGAGCCATTGGTGTCGTGACTTTTTGGAGCTCCTTTTGCACTGCATCATGTAGATGCAGCACCAGAGGAATGCTGTGACACTGCACGCCATGTGGTGCAGCGTGCAGCATCATGCTGGCCTGGGGACAGAGTTGGGGCATGCATCGTATGCACGCCACACCCTGACTCCACCCCCAGGCCAGCCTTAATGTCCAGTCTGTACAGCCTCTCACTTTACTTGAAAACACGCTATACACTAGTCTCCGGTTGATGAATTAAAATTGCATATGTTGGTCATAAACCATCCCAACTCACTTCTTGGTGGTTGGTTGATATTCATTTCCAACCATGCAACAACCAACTCGCCACCCAAATAAGTATCTTTGGGTTTAACATATTCCAGGGCTGTTTTCAAAAAACTTTCCAGTGTAAGGCAGTTGCTGCCCTTTATCTCAAATGCATTTTTCTCTTGCTTGACAAAGCAAACCTCATCCCAGATTACATTCTCCCCCCCCCCCCCTTAGTTAAAGCTTCTAATTCGAAATGCTCCTATCTTGTTGCTTCATGGCCTGGGGAACATTAATGAAGATTTTGATCTATTGGCTATAGCTTTTTGCCTGTGTAACAGGTTCAGAAAAAGGGTACATTCCTCCTAACATAAGCATGTATGAATCCATGGGACAAATGAGAAAACATGCTTATACTTTTTTAAAATGTACATGACAAATAAGGTCCCCCATCATTCAGAGGTAGATCTCAAAGAGTGCAGAGAGAGAATGTAATCCTCCGTCTCCCACTGTAATGATGAAAATACTTGCCCTGGTTACTACTATTACTACTTCTACTTCCCCTCATTATTTATATAATTATAGTTTCTTCCCACTGATATTTTGCAGCATTTACATGCAACATTGTCTTTTATTCTTGTTGCATGCCTTCAAGTCACTTTAGGGTTGCTGTAAGTGAACCTATCACAGTGTTTTCTTGGCAAGATTTATTCAAGGAGGTATTGTAATTCAATGCTCAAACCACTACACCGTACAAATAACTGATCACATATCCTTACTGCATAACTAGCAAAAATGCCCAACTTCATTAAGGTTCAAATCTACAATTTCACCATCTTCATTCCAGTACAATTTCTCCACTTCCATTCAGTCTAAAGAAAAACAGATACCAGCTTCACTTGGGCTAAAAACTCAATAGTTTCTCCCCATGCCTTTTCTCACTTCCTCTGCTCTCTCTCTCTCTCTCTCTCTTCTCCAGCATGCAAGCTTTTTCCCTTGTTGATCTTCTTCTCTGCCTTCTTCCTTCCCCTCTCCTTTTCTCCTTCTCACCTTTATTAGCCAGCTAGGAAGGTTCATCTTGCTTGCTCTTAGGATTGCTCTATTATAGTTCCTTAAATCAAGGTAGCTACAATTACATATTATTTTCAGATTATGCAAATTGTGTGGTGGGTCATGAAAGCATTTACCAACACCCTTCTGTACCACTAATTCCTCACTTAGAAAGTTTATATATGGAAAACAGTCAGCTTGACTTCTTCACATTTAATGTGAGGGTGCACCGGAAACTGTTCTGTGCATCTCATGAACATTTTTCTTTACTACCCACATGCCATTGAGAGTTCCTATATCTTTAAGGGCTGCAGGTGGATGCAGATATTGAAAAGTTTCAGCTTTCCTTTTTGAACAATCTAAAATGACCTAACTGCTTCTCTGTTCAGCCTCATGCCCATATCCATCTGCAAAATGGGAACAATCATACTAATCTGATTTATGGTGACTGTAAGGATTACTATAATTTAGGAAAAGTGCTTTGTAGGTTCAAAAACAGCTGTTTTGGACTGTGACTGCAATTATCTTTGTATCTGATGTTGTCATTAATTAAGGATTGCCTCATCATAAGTACATTTACAGATGTTATGCAAAGAGATATCCAGTACTTTTTCAACCATGGTTTTGCCCAGGTGTGCAATGGCAGTGGAATGCCACTGGGAGGAGACCACCCTCCCCAAAACACAGTGAGTGGGTGAATGATGCCTTTGCTGTTCACCCATACAGGCACAACACAGGAGATTCTGAGGCTGGCGTGTACACTACACACAGATGTTTTATACAGGTGTGCTGGAGCACTTTCACAATCACTCTTTCTTCTCAATTTCCCTCTCCACAAGAAAAGGTCAACATCAAGAGATGTATTGTAAAGTTCTATACAGGTGGAAGTACAATACATCTCACCTTCTCCAGGACTTAACTTTTAGTTGATACAGCCCCCACTCCACAGGCATTTAAATTCCAAATTATCAGAGTCTCTATTGCAGTGTATATTTTCAATATGTCTCTGCCTCCTCTCTCTTCTTGGTGATGGCTACCCATCAGGTGCACAACACAAGAAACCATCTGTGTGGCTTTCCCTCATCCCCTTCTCGATGCTCAAACACAATCAAAACAGATGTAATCATGAATAATAGCCAGAAGATGCATTACTTCACTATCAGAAGTAATGATTCATAGCCCTGGCTGTTAGGGGTAAAAACTATTGTTCCAGCTTATTTCTGCAAAAACTAACTACTGTATATATATATTCAACTATAAATTGACCTCATGTATAAGCCAAGGTCAGATTTTGGAGCCAAAATTATGGATTTTGCCATGATCCATGGAAAGGTCAAGGGTAAAACTTGGAGGCTCCTTCAGTGTGTGTATGTGTGCGTATGGCAAGAGAGACTCTCACTGAGCCTTTTCTTCATCATTTCAGCTTTCATTTCAGCCAGACTCACAGGCGGGAGGGGGACTCTTAAACAAACAACAATATTAATCACTCAGCCAGCACTCTTTCTGCTTGGCTCTTTCTTGCTAAACTCCTCTCCGCACGGCATGGGCAAATCTGAAAGAGCTGCTATCACGTTTCCATAGTGACCCATAAATTAGTCAAACTGGGAGTTTGGGGTCAGTTTTGGGGCATAAATTTTTAGACTTATAGATGAGTATATACGGTAGTTACCAAAGCAGTTCATTACAAGCAAAGTATTGTTTTGAGGTTTTGTTCTTCCTCACATATACCAGGAAACAGACAGTTTCACCCCTTCCTTCAACATACATACGCATAGGCAGGAACAGGCAAGAGGCCCCAAAAGCTGAGTTACACAAATGTTCAGGCAGCAATGAAAAAGGCCAGGCATATTAATCTCTTGCAATTATTTGGACCAAATTTCAATATTCTTTGCATTTATTCCTTAGTTATCTAATGACTCCGTGTTTTAAGTGTGATACTGCAAGCACATTTTAATTAATTAATTCTTTTAAAAGAAAGGTAAAAGGCCTTCTCTTGGGGTCCATCTAGTATGCACACCAAGTTTCAGGGATTTAGATTTCACAATCCTAAAGCAATGGCAGAGACAGATAGACAAGAATGGATGAAACCATAGACTGACATTTTTATATCCAGCTTTACACTTTGTGAAAGTGAACTAGTGTATGCTTTTGAGGCAATAAACTCTAGGAAATACAGGGTGTGTTTTTTTAATAGAACCAGGACTTTGTAATCTTTGCAAAGATTTACAGAATTACAGCTGCATGATTCCAATGTAGAAAGGTCATTTAAAATACTTTTTAACCATGAACCATAGATGTGATCTTACTATCATTTACCGGCAAAAGCAATAAAAGCACATTGAGTTGTGTGAGTGCAGGTGGTAAAAGTCTCATATTGAAACTGGAGGGGACTGCCAAGAGCTCCAATCATCCATTGCCCTGCTCAGGTCTTGCAAACCCAGGGCAGTAGTAGTTTCCTTCAGTGAACCAATCCACTTTCAATGTAGTCTTCCTTTTTTCCTACAGCCTTCCACTTCCATCATTGTCTTTTCCAATGTTTCACACCCTCTAAGGATATGTCCAAAGTGTGACAACCTCATGTTGATCATTTTCACTTCTAGTGGGAGTTCATACTTCATTTCCTTTAAGACTTATTAATTTCTCTTTTTAGCAGTCCATTGTGTCCACAGAATTCTTCTCTAGCACCACATTTCAAATAAATTGATTCTCCTCCTTTCCTCACTGTCTAGCTTTCACATCCATACATAGAAATCAGAAATACTATGGTCTGGATGATCCTGACTTTAGTATTCAATGGTAGATCTTTACACTGGGGATATTATCTAGTCCTTTCATGGCTGCCTTTCCAAATCTTACTGTGATCTGTTGACTATAGTCTCCAGTTTGGTTTATTCCCTAATTAATCCATAATCTATTAAAGCAGAATTATTGACATTTCTTGTTGTTAAGTCACAGTAAGATAAAGTGAAGTACTCTTTTATCTACATACATAGGATTTTATCACACAGGGTTTAAACAGACATTTTCTGGGGACAGTTGCACAATCACAACAAAGATTTTCATACACATCATGCTTAGAGAGGACTTATCCAGGGAAAAACAAGGAATGCTCCAAGAACAAATTATTCACGGGATTTTCCCATGAATGATTTGTTGCTGGAGCATTCCTGGTTCTTCCCGGGATAAGTCCTTTCTAATCGTGACGTCATGTGAAAATCTTCACCACAATCGCTTGACTGTCCCTGGAAAATGTCTGTTTAAACCCTTGGTTTTCCCTGTGTGATAAACCCCACATATCTTAGCACTTCTGAGTAAATGCACCATAGAACAGGCATGTTGTTTTAATAAAATATTGTTAATGGGTTTCTTTTCTTGAAAACTGTTATGCTTTATTACTCTCACAATAAAAATTTCCAGGTTTTTTTTTTTGTGCATAACATTTGTTAACATGTCACATCACTTGGGTTTCATGTAACTATCTCACCAATTAATTATGCTAATTCCATTTTTCATAATTCCTTGTGTTAGGTTTTTTCTTATTTCTCAAGAGTAGTTCCTTAATTTGTTTTTTTATTATTATTATTAGACTGTGAACTCACCTGAATAGTTGGAAAGCAGCTATATTATCCCCAGAGATACGAAGAAAATATTTCTGTTCATGTCTTTGATTTCTGCCTCAATATATCTGTGTAGTGTGTTATTTATTTATTTATTTCAGTTACAGATGAAGGTATCTTTGATACTGCAGCACTAATCACCCCAGGCCAGTTCTTCCTCATCTTTTATACATGCATCTCAAGGATTTTTGAAAGCACACAGCAGCTGTATTGTGATTTCTTCTGAGAATACCAAAAAAGCCTTGCTATATCAGACCAGAAAATTACATAGTCCAGCATTATTTTCTCCAAAGTGGCCAACCAGTAACTTATGAAATGTTCATAAGCTGGACATTTGAGTAACTGGACTTCTTGCCATTTTCAACACCCACATTCACAGGCCTACTGGCCCTAAGCCTGGAAACATATACTCCAACATTTGATTGTGTATTCCTGCATGGCAGGGGATTGTTCTGGATGACCCTTGTAGTCTCTTCCAATTCTATGATTTCACAGGTGTAAACTGTGTATGCATAAAATGATTGCAGTCACACAGCACACGATGTTCTATTCCAAAGCTAGAACTGGCTCTTCTCCTCCCCCTCCTGCTGAGTTGAATGTAAACCATATTTACAGTATGAACTCAGTTTGTAACAACTGAAGTAAGCTTAAGAGAAAGAAGGAAAGGAAGCAAGATAAACCAGGACATTTTGGCTGCATCCACATTGCAGAAATAATCTGATTTGAGACCACTTTAACTGCCATGGCTCAATACCATGGAATTCTGGAAACTATAGAACTACGCTTCCCAGAATTCCATAACATTCAGGCATAGCAGTTAAAGTAGTGTCAAACCAGATTATTTCTGCAGTGCAGATGCAGCCGTTGAAGGCAACTAAGAAAAGTGTGATGGCAGAGGATTAGCTGGGGCCATCCTTGCCAAACCTTACCATCGCCATTATCCATTGATAACCAAGGCTTCAATGATTTTTTTCTAAACCAGTTTTAAATCCATCTTTAAAATTAACCTGGACTAACATGAAGTGAAGCTGATCTAACTGGTTTTTCTCTTGGAAAAAAAAGGAGGGCCTTCACAGCACCTTGCTCTGGATTTCAATCATCATATTTCAGAGGGGAGGTTTTCCCAGATAGTACTCCTTCATGTCCATGAGATTTTTAACAGGGGGGGTAATTGATTGGCTCTCCATACAAAAACTATCATGTGCAGTTTGGTTCTGACACTCTAGCCACTTCAGAATTGTGACCTGTGGAAGTTGACTCTCAGTAAACTTCAATTCCTTTTGATTTCTTGGATCTTGGAGAAGAGGTCTCTTCTTCTTTTGTTGTCACCTTCTATTGTGCTGCAATTATGATTATTATTATTATCTTTGTCCCTGCACACAACACACAAATTCTGCTTATACTGTACAACAATAAACTGATTATCTCCATTGCATAACAGCCAAAAGGTAAAATGGCAAAACCACACAACATATGTTTAATCCTTCCCTTGACAGCTTATAGAATCATAGAGTTGGAAGAGACCACAAAGGCCATCCAGTCCAACCCCCTGCCATGCAGGAAATCTAAATCAAAGCATGCCTGACAGATGGTCATCCAGCCTCTATTTAAAGATCTCCAAGGAAGAAGACTCCACTACACTCCGAAGGAGTGTGTTCCACTGTCGAACAGCCCTTACTGTCAGGAAGTTCCTCCTAATGTTCAGGTGGAATCTCTTTTCCTGGAGCTTGCATCCATTGTTCCAGGTCCTGTTCTCTGGAGCAGCAAAAAACAAGCTTGCTTCCTCCTCAATACGACATCCCTTCAAATATTTAAACAGGGCTATCATATCACCTCTTAACCTCTAGTACAACAAAGCAAATATGATATAATAGGCATCACTGAAACCTGGTGGGATGAGTCTCATGATTGGAATGTGGAAATAGAGGGGTATAAGCTTTTTAAGAGAAATAGGCCAAACAGGAAAGGAGGAGGAATCCCCAGCTGAGTTGTTCCTCATAGGGCATGGTTTCCAGACCCTTCACTCTTTTAGTCGCCCTCCTTTGGACACGCTCTAGTTTCTCAATGTCCTTTTTAAATTGTGGTGCCCAGAACTGGACACAGTATTCCAGGTGGGGTCTCACTAAAGCAGAATAGAGTGGCACTATTACTTCCCTTGATCTAGATACTATACTTTTATTGATGCAGCCTAAAATTGCATTGGCCTTGTTAGCAGCTGCATTGCACTATTGACTCATGTTCAATTTGTGGTCTACTTGGACTCCCAGATCCCTTTCACGTGTAGTCTCGTTCAGCCCAGTGTCCCCCATCCTATATCTGTTCATTTCATTTTTCTGCCCTAAGTGCAGTACCTTACATTTCTCCCTGTTGAAGTTCATTTGCTTTGGCCCAGCTTTCTAGTCTATTCAGATAATTTTGAAGTTTGATCCAGTCCTCTGGGATGTTAGCTATTCCTCCTAATTTGGTGTCATCTGCAAATTTGATAACTCTGCCCCCAATTCTGTCATCCAAGTCATTGATAAAGATGTTGAATAGCACTGGGCCCAGGACAGAGCCTTGTGGGACCCTACTGGTCACTTCTCTCCAGGATGAAAAGGAGTTTCTGTCATCTCCACAATTTTCCTTAAATACAGGACAATGATAAGGTCATACACTTTTCCTTTGCGTTCTTTGAGTCAGTGTATAAGTAACAGGGAAATGTATGACTTCAGACTATGGACCTTATCATAGGGGACAGATCCAGTACAAAAACAGGATTTAAAGTGAAAAAACCCATAAAAGCCAATTTATTATCAGACGACATCTGGGTTAACCCAATGAACAGAAAATAGAACAGAAAATAGAAAAGACACGCAAAAGCACAATTGATTTTCAGACAACGTCGCTGTTAAGGTGCATTAACGCAACATTAACCCAGCTAGAAAGTAGACAAAACACAATTCTTTTTACTTCCGAAAACTCCTGAAAGTAAAAAGAATCACGTTTTGTTGACTTTCTAGATTGTGCAATGTTGCGTTAACCCTGATGCGTCCAAAAATCAATCGCATTTTTGCGTGTCTTCTTAGGATTTTTCAAGTTTTACATCCTATTTTGCATCCCGTTTCTGCACAGGATGCTTCCCACGTGATAAACTCCTATTTAAGACAAGCCCTTTAATGACTTAGTATTTCTTTCTTTTGCTTCACAGTTTAATTATTTACCATCTTGACTTGGATAATTATCTCTGTTGCTAAAAGCATTCAGTAGACACAGAATCTTTTAAAAGTATATATGTACACATGTAAATGAATGCAAATTCCTGTTCAAAGTACAAAATATTAATTAAACCATTTGCAGCAGTCAACAATAAATATGTCAAACATTAAAATTATAGTTCCAATAAGTCTAAAAGTACAAACAGGGTGGAATGTCTTGCTTCTTTCTTTTTTTCCTTGTCAGCACAATTAAGAGCACATTGTAAAACCATTATGAAAAGTAGCCCTTTTTTTCTTTTGTCATAGAATATGCTCATTAACCAGTTTAAAATTTCCAGCCAACTTAAATGTTACATTTCCTGATACACACACACACACATCACTTTAAAAGGAAAGAAAGAAAGAAAGAAAGAAAGAAAGAAAGAAAATACATAATATATATATTGCTTAAATACAGAAAAAGAGGAAGTGTCAATTCAGCTAGAGCTATTTGAATTCAGTAGTATAGTAGTTTGAACGTTAGACTATGACTCTGGATACCAGGATTCAAATCCTACTCAGCCATGGTAACCCAATAGGTGATCTTAGACAAGTCATACACTCTCAGCCTCAGAAAAAGACAAAGGCAAACCCGCTCTGACCAAATCTTGCCAAATAAAACTTGTGATAGGATGACCTTAGGGTCATCAAAAGGTGGAAATGTCTTGAAGGCACACAACAACAATATATAGTTCTGTGGTTCTGTTACCTTGTCTTGTAATTACATTACATTCACCACTATTTTATATATATTTGTAACAGTAATCTTTTATATGTTGTGAATTTAAGCAAGGCAACATGCAGTACAGTTCTATACTTGTCTATTCAGAAGTAAACCTGAATGAGTTCAAGGGGACTTATTTCCAAAGTACAGCACAACCCTAAATGTATCTACTCATATGTAAAACTAATTAACTTCAATGAGACTTCCTCCTAAATAAGTATGCAGAGGATCATAGCTTCAGTAAGTACAGGATTCCAGCCTAATGCTCAGTCTAAAGGGAAGCACATTTTCATAACTTCTTCTGTGCAACAATTTCTATACTTTCTTTGTTCTGTAAAAAAAAAAAACACTTTAGTCTTACTAGAGTTCAGTACCAAACCAACACACATTGTCTGTCTTATACAGAGCTACTTTAGGGAATGTGTGGTAACTGCTTTAGGCAGCAGATACTGAGAATGGGATTAGCAGTCCCCTGATGGTTCTTCTTGAGCATCCTGGCCATTCATGTCACCTAGAAGATAGAGCAATGGGTGTGCTGTTTCAGTGGCATCACCTGGTGTGGTAATTTATCATACCACACCTTCCATTGATCTCCTCCCATATCACACCATATAGAATCCTTAGTCTCTCTCTCTCTCTCTCTCTCTTTTTTTTTTTTACTAATGTCACTCATAAATCTTAATTCTCATACATCACTGAATGTCATGGTAATAACTGTGAGATTAAAAAACTAGCAAAACTAAAATTATACCTTTAAATTACATGTACAAAGTTTCATGCGGTCAAAGTGAAAATTTTGTAAAATGTGATGTTCTTGAAGAAAATTTTAAATGAGTGATTTACTTTTAAAATTCAAAATTTATTTAAAAAAAAAAACCAGGGCCTTTCCTTTCTCCTCCCACTGAGCCTCACCCCACTCACACCATCCCTTCAGCAATTTAAAGGATGCAGGCAAATGCCACAGCCCATTTATGCCAAAAGGTACCACATGAAGATGGGAGGTGCAGAGGAGAGACAGTAACATGAACAGATTTGGGCATTTCTCTGAACATGATCCCCTGGCAAAGTAATAGCCATTTTGGGAAGATGACAGTTGCCCTTTATCCCACTTGACAGGGCTTTATAGTACCTCAACCTGCTCCAAGTTCTGTTAAGAATTAAAGTAACAAGGGTCGCTTCACAGATTCAATCTGTCAATCTTATTTTGTAGCTGATTTGTGGTTTTGCCTTAATGTCTAATTTGATGCCCTTGGCAAGC
This sequence comes from Sceloporus undulatus, assembly GCF_019175285.1. Taxonomy (NCBI): domain Eukaryota; kingdom Metazoa; phylum Chordata; class Lepidosauria; order Squamata; family Phrynosomatidae; genus Sceloporus; species Sceloporus undulatus. The sequence goes on along the minus strand of NC_056527.1, from coordinate 25,363,002 downwards.
TTCATCACCTCACTCCTCACCCCAACTTCACTGAGTTATTAGCTTCCCACACAGTTTTTAGAACTGTTCTATCATTAAAATAAAATAATAGCTTCATAGCAGGTGACATTTTCTGAACTGACTCCTTATTTTCTAACAAAGTTGGATTTAACTTCAATGATCTATACAAAGGTTGAAAAGAGAACTCAGGATATACTGAATTATGGTCTGCATGCACAGACCCACCTCTCTCCATGTGATGGTCTTTACTAATTAACTAAGTAGAAAGCAGAAACCGAAAAACAAAAATCACGTGTATTACTGAGAGAAAGGTATAATCCTTTTCATCTGGATATTGAATCCCCCAAATATCTTTTTAATTGAAAACATTTAATCCCCTGTTAAAACCATCTAACTAATGAGCTCGTGCTTTTTGCATTTCCATATCCATGCTACCCATAATGTTACTCATTACAATATTCATATCACCCTCTAAAAGAAGGTCCCCTTCTGTAAAGTTAATAAGCGCATCAGGTAGCACAGTGAAGAATGAGAGGTTTTTCTGCTCATAGTGGGAAGTATGAATGCAACCTCTAGTAAAATATTATCTTGATTTTTAACTTTTGCAAGGAGTTATCACTCACTTTGGGGCATTTTCATATTCCTTTTGTGTCTATCCGTGGGTCATTCAAGTAGATTTAAAACCTATTTTTTTCTCTTCATATGGGGTTTCTGAAACATTGTGTCATCCTTTTATTTGTAGCAATGTGGGGGATTTTTATTGTTATTATTATTATTATTATTATTTGGCTCAGTAACCTGATTTAACCAACAACTAAGGGTAGAACAAAGGAAACTGCCTTATCCCTTGTCAGATTATTTGTCTGACTGATCCAGTATTGTCTACCCTGACTGGCAGTAGCTCTTGAAGGATCTCAGGTTTACTTTCCATCACCTATTACCTATTCCTTAACCACACAACCCCCCCCTCCATATGATGTCCAGTTGCATTATCCTTTTGATAACAAAAATGTGCCCCAGGGAAACAGATAAACTCATCTAGCTCTCTATCTTCTGTTGAGCTGCCAATCCAGATTGCAGCTTCTTGCAAGTGTTTGGGAGGAGAGGATTTTTAAGTAGAACACGTCTATGTCTGATCTCAACACACAACTCATTTGACTTGAAATGAATGCTAATAAAATATTTCTGTTAATTAAAAACACAACTGTAAGAAAGGAATGAAAACTTTTGTGTGTTCGTCCGCATTAATTTTTGCTCCCCTTTTGCCTGGTCAAACCCTTTTGACCATGTTCTGAAATTGTTCAGTCACATGTACCCCCTTTTTCATCTGTGAATGTTGTTGAGCATCATAGAGGGCAAATTCTAGGAGAGCAGCCCTTCCAGAAAACTGTAGAATAAAGACTGAGCATGCCAGCATGGTATAGTTGTTTGAACATTGGGCCACAACTCTGGAGGCCAGCGTTCGATTCCCAACTCAGCCATGAAACCCACTGGGTGACCTTGGGCAGGTAACATTCTCTCAACCTCAGAGGATGGCAAAGTCAAAGCCCCTCTAAACAAATCTTGACAAGAAAACCCCTTGGTAAGATCACCTTAGGGCCACCATAACTCAGGAAGACATGAAGGTACACAGCAAAACAACAACAACATTTAGTGACCACAGAATGCAGAATGACTATTTCTATGTGTATGAGCAGGGAGAGGCTATAGAAAGCAAGAGGAAAGACAGAATGGGTTGGAATAACCTGGAAGAGAATTATGATGAGATGACTGGAAACCTGAACAGAAACATTGCTTTCCCCCACTAGAATACTTGTTACAGTCCCAGCTTTAGCCTCTGCTATGTATTTAAAAAGAATTACATTAGGACATTCAGTTTGGCAACAAAGTTTTTAATTTTATTTTACATTGCCAAATATCACACGTCTTATTGAACACTGTATAACAGATCTCTGCAGCTGTCTGTTCATTTATTTAAATATCAGGATTAGTGCATCTTACATTAATCAGAAAAGGGAGAACTAAAGGGACCCCAGCTCCTCCCCTCCCCCAACTTCTGTGTAATGACATTCCTGGTAGTTGTTTTCTCAAGGCCATTTGGGATAGGGAAGACCTAATTCCTCAGTAAATTCCATCAAAGTGTATGGCTTTGGTTGATATTAATACAGCCTGATCCCAAGAGGAAGCTAGAGTGTGTGGAATTAGTTTTGTGCAAATTTTGAATGTGGGCATAATCCATGATGATGATCTCCTGTGCAGATCTTGAAATGCTTGCAGCCTCCTGAAGAGGTTAGTTTGGAGGTTCTGGGATTTGTCTTTGAAAAAAGTAAGTTTTCCAAGCAGCAGAAATAAACAGCTGCTAAAGGCTGAATTTGCTGTTTTGTCACTGTTGATTTCCATGACTCCTATCTCTACAAAAAAGGCTGGCACCAGAGTTAAAGAGTGTTGCTAATATTTGTGAAAATGGACAGTTATCCATGTATCATTGGTGTGATGCTATGATGTATTTATCACATTTTTATCCTGCTCAACTTCCAAGCAGAGGATAATATGTGTGGTGTCCTCCCACTTTCATCCTCACAACAATCTCATCAAATAGGTGAGGGTGAGAGAGAATGCCTCTCCTGCAGGAGTAGCATACCCATCAACTGTCTTGGTTTGGCAGAGACAGTCCATATTAATCCTCTGCCATAGCACTTTTTCAGCTGCTTTTTTAAAATGTCCCAATTTCTCTCTCTTTGTCCCACTTTCCCCCTTTGTTCTCAGCTTACTTCTTTTGCTGCGAACTGAAGCTGCAAAAGTAGCTTCATTCAAGCAGCAGGAAGAGGAGAGTATGGGGCCTTCCCAGTAGGCTCAAACAAAACAAACAACTACAGCATCTCCTAATCCGTTTGTTCTTCTTCATTAATAACTTTTGCCATCTTGTTCACATTCTGATGTTGTTTGATCACACACATCCTGGTTTTTTTATCTATCAAATGTTGGAGGGTATGGAGCAGAAATTTTAAACTAGGTCTTGGTTATATTGCCAAAACTATACATAGAAGAGCTATGATCCTTTCTAGTCACTACGCTGGGAAATACTTAATACAAATGCAACATGAATCTGCACTCCTTCAGAAAGAAAAGAGATCAACAGCACAGGTATCATCTTTGGAAGGATAAAGAAGAGCAGCATATGATGTTACACCAATCCTTCATGTCCTTACGTTCCTCTTGGTTTTCAGAGGGAATGTCACACTGTAACACCCACTCTGGTTTTAAGTTTTAAGTCTCTACATTCATTTTCTATATAGCAACTTGATATTTTTATTTAAATTATTTAATTTTTTTATTTTATATTGTAAAGTCAAGAGCACCTGCTATCAGCTTTGGCTGATACAACAGCTGCACCCTTTCCTGGAATTGGATGACCTCAAACCTGTAGTACATGCACTGGTAACCTCAAGACTTGACTTTTGCAATGCACGCTACATGGGGCTACCCTTGTGCCTAGTCCGAAAACTTCAATTGGTACAGAATATGGTGGCCAGGTTGATCACTGGAACATCTAGGAGTGACCATATAACACCAATATTACAATCACTGCCTATTAGTTTTCGAGCACAGTACAAAGTGTACTGTACAAAATTCCCAGTGATTGGGCGGTATATAAATAAATCCTATTATTATTAAAGTGTTGGTTATTACCTTTAAAGCCCTACTTGGCTTGGGCCCAACCTATCAAAGGGATTGCCTACTTCCATAAAATCCGTCCCGTACTCTCAGGCTCTCTGGGAAAAATTTATTGCAACCTATAAAAACGAGACTGACTGCAACTTCCCAGAGGGCCTTTTCTGCAACCGCTCCCAGCCTGTGGAACGGCCTGCCAGACGAGATCTGTCAAATCACCAACTTAGACAGCTTCAAGAAAGCTGTCAAGACAGATCTCTTCCAGCAGGCCTTTCCAGAATAAACTACTCATCCATGTGGTGATTGCCCCCCCCACATATATATATTATAACTCTGCCACTTTTATTGGTTTTAATTGTTATGTAATTTTAAATTCTATATTGTTTAATTGTCTTTTAAGGGGGATATTTTGTATATATGGTTGTATTTTAACTTTTGTAAGCCGCTTTGATTGTTTTTAACAAAAAGCGGGATATAAATAAAACTATTATTATTATTATTATTATTATTATTATTATGTTTTTTAATTATTTTGTGAGCCACCGCAGGTCTCTTTCTGGGAAAAAGGCACATGATGTGGCTTCAGCTAGGCCTGGATGCAGTAGTACTCATTTCAGTTTTTGGGATTCTCCTTGTGGTGATGTTCACATACTAAATATGAGATACTTTTCAGTGTCATAGCTGTTTTAGTCTGGAATATCAGTATGCAAAGAAATGTTGCAGCAACTTTGAGATTAATAGTGTGATAGAAGAAGGAGCCCTGGTGGCGCCGTGGTTAAATGCTGGTACAGCAGCCATTCACAGCCACAAGGTTGTAAGTTTGATCCCATGCAGGCCTCCAGGGTCCACTCAGTCTTGCATCCTACTGTAGGTCACTAAAATGAGTACCCAGTTTGTTGGTACAATTAGCTTACACACTGTAAGCTGTTAGGGAGTGGTTAAGTGTACTGATTAGTGGTATAGAAATGTACTTGCTATTGCTATAGTAACTGTAGCAGAAGCTTTCGTAGACTTGGAAGAAGTAGACCAAGTCTATGATGTGTACAACTTCTTTTGCACAGTTTGTCTCAAAGGTCCTACAAGAGCACTTTGAATAATGAGGTACACTGTGAAACAGGGAGAGGTCCATTTTCTTCCAAATTCATTGCCTACCTGCTTCTATTTCTTTCAGTTTACAAGAAAATGGTAGGAGTTTCATGACAAACTCTCTGAAAAACCATTTACTGGGCTTGGAATTTTGTTTTTGTGAGGTTGAGGATTTTTTTTAACTATAAAGTGCAACCAAAACATAACTGTCAATAAAATTCCAATAACCTTATATGACTGTAAAACCAATACACTGAAGAGTGCAAAGCAAGCACAATGGAATGTAAAATCACTAGTAAAACAATTTTAGAGGCACTAAGAATACATAGAAGAGCTATGATCCTTTCTAGACTATACGTTGTGAAATACTTAATAAAAATGTAACATGAAACTGCATTCCATCACCACTGCAATTTTATTCAGAGATCAAAAGGACAGTGTGTTCTCACAGGTATCATCTGCTGTTTTTGGAGGGACAAAGAACAGCATATGATATTTCTCCAATCCTTCTTGACCTTAGGTTCCTTATCAGGTTCAGTGGAAGATGTCATTGGATCATAAAAATACAGTGGGCCCTTGGTATCCACTGGCATTTGGTTCCAGGAGGCCCCATGTATACCACAATATGTGGATGCTCATGTCCCATTAAAAACAATGACATAGTAAAATGGTGTCCCTTATATAAAATGGCAAAATCAGGACTTGCTTTTTGGCATACAAACACACACACACACACACACACACACACGTATATTGAATATTTTCAAATTATGGATGGTTCAATCCATAGATAAAGAATCCGTGGATATGGAGGGCTGACTATAACTGCTGGTCCCAACTGCAGTAAACTCATTGCATCAATGGACTTTACTTACATGTTGATCTACTTCAACAGCTGATTCAATGGGTCTGTGATACTTGCAATTGGCTATTGGACTTAGGCTAGTATCGGCTCTCCAGATGTTGTTGAACTGCAACTCCCAACATTTTCACCTAGGCTGCTGGGAATGGCAGTCCATCTGAAGGGCTGCATAAAGAAGGCGATGAAGGAGAATGTGGAGAGGTAAGCTGGCACCCTGTATAGCCATTACAGATCTGTAACTCAGGAGTTCATGTCCTCCAAGTCTACCTCAACAGCCACAGCCACAATGAGTGATGAAGGTATGTGCAGCTGGAGACCAGGGCAGAAGAGGATGACATTTCCAGCCCCCTCCACCAGCAAGTGAAGCTGCAACAACCAAAAGCAGAACCCTGTTGTAATGGATATAAAAGGTAGGCATGAGTGACTGTAAGTTCAGTTGAGCAGGAGTTTAAGAGATTTGAAAGGAGTTGAAGGGGAACTGAGTTGAGGGAAGGTTTAAGTTCAGGAAAGGTTCTAGGGAGAAATTCAGACAGGGAATCTGACTGGACCTAGAGAAAGCCAGAAAGATATTCTGACATGACAGCAGAGAAACTGGAGAAAGAGACAAAGGGTCTCAATACAGTCAGAAAAAGTTACTCACTCGGAGAGAAAGTGTATTGAAGATTGGAAAGAAGAAACTGAGGAATGCCTGCAACCATTATATTAATGTAACCATATCACATTTGAACTATTCTACCTAAGCTATTTTCTTGCTAAATGTTATTCAATAAAGTCAGTGTTTATTTGTTATAACAGGAGCCTGTGCCTGAGTGAATTCTAAACCATGTAGGCACAGACAAACATGCTACCTAAGATATTAAACTCCTAAGAGGAAAAATATTTGGGACTCTAGCCCTTATACATTTAGGGGAAATGTATAAAGGGCGGACGCTGGGCAGGTGTCATTGACAAAGGGACTTCTATAAGTGAGAGGTAAAATCAATTGTTGAATGCTGAGTTTACACAGATACAGTCGGCCCTTCTTATACAGAAAATTTTTATACATGGATTCAAGCATCCATGGTTTAAAAATGTTTTTTAAAAAAGTATAAATTTCAAATATCAGATCCTGATTTTCCATTTTTTAGAAGGGACACCTTTTTTGCTATCTCATTATATTTAATGGGACTTGAGCATCCATGGATTTTGTTATCCACGGGGGATCTTAGAACCAAAACCCAGCATATAACAAAGGTCCACTGTACATCCAAGTGGTTTCAAGGTTCTTGTCTAGTCAGTACTGCTTTTTATTAATTATAATTTTATGTTTTCAATTGGTTTAAATGTTATTGATAGAAAAGATATTTCAGTGTTGGCCTTTTAACTATATTGTATTCATTTTAATGTGTAAGCCCCCATGTCTCCCAGTTCTGGGGGGAAAGGCTGGATAGAAATAAAGATGATGTTGATTGTGATGGTGATAATGATGATAGCAATAGAAGTAACAACAACAACAACAACAACAATAATAATAACCCCTCCTGATTTAGACCAATATTTGTTATACCAAACAATTGTTATGTCAGTATAACAAGTTTCTCTCCAGGTTGGGAATAACTGTACCGACTGAATTCGGCCAGAACAATTGAGGGGAAATTCTGTCAGAGTCTATATTTTCATATTCATGGTTTAAACCATTCAAATGCAGGAGATTCTCTACTCCCCGCTGGGAGTCAGAACAATAACTCATCAAATCAGGTCATTAGAATGAAATATTGGTTACTTTAGTTTTTGTCAAAATTCATTAGAACAATCTTGTATATATTTTAATAATGAAAAAGACACTTCCTCCTGAACCAAGGGAGAAAGGATACCCTTACTAAACAAGTCTCTCATCTTGCAAAAGTTATCCAAGTTCAATAGTTTACATTTGTCTCTCTGACCTTGGAATAACAGCAGAATGTTTTGCCATAGTAGTTGGGACATAATAAAATATTATTTTTAAAATGTTGATTTGGTAGGGATAGGATTTCATTTTATTATGCAAGCTGCCTTTCTTGAAATTTGGGGGGGAAACCCTTAAACAAATTGCATTAAAATTGATCTTTATAATCTACCAGGCTGTCTTCAAGTAAATAAAAAATCATTACATGTTTATTCTATGGAGGCTATTTGGCATGTGATTATGTTGTAACCAAGAAAGAAAAACAAAATTAATCCCAAATGGCTATTTCTTGACTTGACTTTTAGCTCTCTAAGAGGCCCTCCAGATGAGAAAAAAAAAGTCTCTGAAAGTCCCAGGTTTTGTTGCTTTACAAACTAGTTTTATTTTGGAAGTCTACATGGCATTTTCTTCTTCTAGAAGTAGTTCCTGGGAACTTCTGGCATTACCAAGGACTTTTCATCCCTACTTTCCAGATCAGTTTAAATTAAACCAGTATTACTTTCTGAAATGGAATGTATCTCTACTTGTCAGGCTGTTTGCATTATCCCAGAACTATCTAAGATGGCTGTCATCGGTAAACACAACTATTGTTTCCAGGACACAGACCAAGTGAAGGAAAAGGAATGATTACAACAAAACAAAACCATCCTAATGTTTAGTGTGATATTGCTGAAGCACTTTAGTACTTTGACTGTGATTGCACTGGGACTGCGGCGACCACATGGCCTGCTTCCAAAACGGGCCACCACTGCAGTCCCAAACTGCCTGCCACCAAGAGCCAGACTATTTCTGCTCCTTTTTGATCCAGTCCAAAGGACCAGATCACGGCATCAGAGTGGCTTCTGGCCACTTTGACGATGCATTTCATTTGAACTCCACACCCACACAGTGGCTGAAAGCTGCTTTATTTGGCCCATGTGTTTTGGGCCCATAAATCCTGAATAATAATAAGGAAGTCTCCAGGAAATTGGTGAATATTTTGAAATATTTGGAGAAGAAAGAACACAAGCATGGGGAAAATAAGGGAAACATGGGATAGTTCAAGAGTTTGGATGCAAAGCTGGGGATGAAAATCAAAAATCAAAAGAAAAAGGGTAAAATCAAAATCAAAAAGAACAAGAAGCTCTGCATACCTCCAGAGACATTTTTCCTTTCTGAATGAGCCCTAAGATAAATCAGAGATGATCTGATGTGCATTTTATCCCACTATTTAATATGCAAGGAACAATGATATAAACAATTTAAATTCTTGCTCAAAGTGTAACATCTACATACATTTTCATAATAACCACAGGGTTTCTAGGAGGAATTAGCAGGCTGTTATTTTTTCTTCAGCCATTCAACTGAGCAAGGTTCATTTTCAATGTCTTTTAATCATTGGTTCATTGTAAGTTAATGTCATCATCAATTGTATGAGATTCATGCAGTAAAATCATTAAGACAATGTATGACTTCTCTCCCCTCCCCTCCATCAGCCTTTTTCTCATCACTCTAATTAAGGGCTGAAATAAAACCTTTAGATATTTTACTGACATGAACATTCACGCATGAAATGTACTTGAAAAGAAATGCAATTGAGATCAACATTTGTGATGTTGTCTGGATGCTGCTGTAGTGTGGCAAAACAGTCCACAGCATTTGCTGAAAAGAGTTATATATCAAATAGCACATTCTGCCAAGGTAACTGATCTATTTTACACACAGCACTCATATGAAACAGGCTCCTCATCCCTGTGCCTGATTTGCATTTAAAATATCCAAAGCTTTCACCATCTCAGGCTCTGTATTGCTGCAGAAAAGGACAAAATAGCTAATTTTGCCCTGATAGGCTTTCAGTACAGATCTCTTTTTCTGCAAGGGAGAACAGAGTATGCTGCACTTTCCTTTGGCTTTCATTTGGCCGATCATCCATCATAGCAACTCTAACTTGCAATCCATCATAGACAAGAAATTCTCATAACATCATTTTCCTAAAACCTGCTGAACAACAGCAACATCAATTTATGTACAATGGTGGTACAGGACAAACCACCCCAACAGCAGTTTTTGCCAGCTTCCATAGCTAGAATGTAGAATTTGGAGTCCAAATATTAACATTTTTAAAAAATAATAATATGTATTGTCTTCAATATTGTTTACTTTAGCATAAACCTGAGCACAGCCATTTAAATCAGATCCTTATATGTACATATCTCTCATATATATCAGAACTCAGGGGGGAAATGGACCCAAACATGCATGGTTTTATTCTAGAAAAGTAAATTTCCTAATCTTTGGGTTCAGACACAGAGCATCATGTTGGTCTCCCAGCCATGACAATAATGGGAGAACAGATCAATTTGTACAAATTAATTAATACATGAAATTGTGAGTGTGAGTGTGTGTATGTGTGTGCATGCATGTGTGTGAGAGAGTGTGTTTGAGAGAAAGAGAGGTTTGTTTGTTTTTAAATTAGCCACCTGGAAGTGTCCAAATGAGCTAAAAGGTGGTTTAAAAATCAATTTTCAAACCTTTAATCAGATTTCCTTGACCAAGTGCCCACCATATGCTGTGTACTGTAATCCCTATGCTTCTTGATCACTGGCTATGTTGACTGGGGTTGCTGGGCTGTAAAGTTCAAAAGATCTTGAGGAAACCTGGCTTAAATATGTTGAAAGAAACAATGTAAGTCATATGTGTGGAACTCACCAGATGTTGTTGGACTGCAACCTACTTAGGTCTAGCCTACCTAAAAGACTTAATCTCCCTATATGAGCCTGCCTGCATTTTAAGATCCTCAGGGGAAGGCTTCCCACCACCATTATAGACATGTTTAGCAAGAACACAAGAGAATGCTTTCTCAATGGTTACTCCCAAGCTATGGAATTCCCTCCTGTGGGAAGACCTTTCTGACTAAGCAAGCCTTTGATTGCTAATTGACTTTTGCAGAAAGGTCTTTTTAATTGGGGTGCTGCACTTTTTGTCTTCATTACAGTTTTAAATGCTTTTAAACTTTAAAAAAATATTGGTAAGAATTCACTATTGCATTACAAATGCATAACTACAGTTATGCATGCATGACTGATTTGTATTCCCAGACCTCACATATTCACTAATTGCGGGAATATGCAGGGACCATAAAAGTCCCCACAGGGATCTACTCTCCTGTGAAACAGAGTGACATTCCCACTCAGCTCCCATGTGTGATCTCCAGTGTGAGGGGGAAATATGACAGGGATTCTGACTCTGACTGTTGCACCAGAGATGGCTAACAAGAGAGGTGTAGGAATCCCAACCAACAAGAGAACAGACTCTGTCGCTTATAGCAGCTGCTGCCCAGTAAGTTGGGCCAGGAGATACTACTTAGCTATATAACTAGGGTAGTTACATAGCTAAGAAGGTGATACAGAATCATGGCCAGAATTTTTAATGATTTTTTTTTAAATGTTGTGCTATAAAATGTTTTAGATGTACTTTGTTTTATCCTGTCTAAGTGGGGGAAAGGCAGGATATGAATGAATGAATAAATAAATAAATACATCTCCACCAGTCTCTGCCAGTATTGCTAATGGCAAGGGATAATGGTAGCTGTAGTCTGATACATTTGAAGGGCCACATGTTCCCCATTTCTGGGGAGAGGAATAAACTGTGTGGATTTCTCATCCCAAAAGGCTAATGTCCCTAAAAAGAGAGTTGAGGGCATATATCTTTCAACTAATCTCATCTAGTTGAGTCAAGTAGTCACTTGGACCAGAAATTATGGTACGTATACACACACATGCACACACCATTAGGTCAAGAGAACAAACTATAATTTTCATTTTTCAGTGGTATGATCTGAAGCACCAATAGATTTCTCTTCTCACATAGGGAGCCATGACAAATTATAGTGAATTAAATGTAAATGAAAACAACTCCTGGCCAGCACAGCACAAATGATTTACAGACATAGAGCCAAGCAGCTTGAAGAGCTCATCTGTGTGCAATGAGTGTTAAGACTGCTAAAATTTAAACTAAATCAAAGGGGGTGAGGTTGCTGTCATTCTTCCTTTTCTATTTTCTGTGTCTTGTCATCACAGTTGTGCCAAAATCCCCAGAACAGCCATGCCAGCAAGGAATACAGAAACTGTATCTTTGCCTCTACAAATAAGGAGAAACCACTGTTATAACTTGGTGATCAATGATGCTCCTACTGAGTCACATCTGTAGAAAATTGCACCAGAAACATACAAACTCTAGGTTTGTTCTCACAACCTAAGCCACACAGTGCAGACTGGCTAGAAGAAAATGTCACCCCAGTTGGTTCCTGCTACTACTGAGCAAAGTACTTACCGGTAACAATCATTTAAAGGAAAGGCTCCATGATTGTTAGTATGAATTACTTTTTTCACTTCTAAAAAACATTCCAACTCTTTGTTGACAACAATTATTGTTATTGTTGTTCATTTTTTGAACAGTTTCTGTGTGTTTGTTGCAGGTCTGTCACTGTGAAAAATCTGTCTGGCTTTGAACTGGGCACTTGCCATCCACTTCCACTTCTTCATCCTTCTTTCACTTGCTCACCTTCTCTTAATGCAATTTAGACCGAAAATTGGGTGTTGCAATCTTACCTATTCTGAAATGAATATTTCAGTTCTAAGAAATGTGATGTGTTATAAGTTTTGCTCAATAAAGATGAATAGTAGAATTTGATGAATAATGCAGAAAAGTTGTCTGTTGCCAGAGTCTGCACAAACTGGACAGCTAGGGCTGTTGGCCTGGTTCCTTGTCCATCTTGGGGGAAAAGTCAAGCCTAATTTCAAAAGTACAAACTGAAGTTGGATTCCAACCCCACCTGATCCTGCTCATTATATGTAAACAAAGGGCATGTTCACCTCTCCTTTGCAAGCAGATATTTTTGGTTGTTTGAACCTTTCATACATCAATATTGAGGTCATGTTTTGACCCACCCAGAGTTGTTCCCTTCAATTTTAGGAGACATCTCACAAATTAACAAGGGATTAAATACAAAGACACCAAGAAAGAGTCTCTGATACCTGCTCCAATGCTTCTCTTGAGACCTGCTTCTGCTGCTCCAGTCTCCATTCATCTTCTTCACATCGGAGGGTGAGAAAATCCATGTGTGTGTTTTAGTCTGTATTCCCTTAAGATTAGCTATACCCCTCTCTCTTAGATTAGTGAGGAGGCACTCCCATGCCATTTCCCCCCTCTTTATTTTGAGAAACAAACTGCATTAAATATAGACTGTTCCGTTGGTTTCTGCTGCTTTCTATTTCTTTTTAAGAATAATTGTTTTTATTGCAAAATCAGATTGCTCTTCTATCTCATTCTCACTTGGAGCCACTCTGGTTAATTATTCATTTTTAAAACTTTCAGCCTGTGAGGTCCTACAGAGAGTCAGTGTCTAGTCTTTCCCCCCAAACCAGTACAACCAGGTATTACTTTTAACATAAGGGGCATTCACTGTCAATTTTTTGTCCTGAGGAGATGGTAATCACTGTGCTAATGCATATCAGGATTGTTGTTCCCACTATGTTTTATGTTCCCAAATCTCTCATATGTCATTTTAGTTCTGTTGTAATTCACACATGCCATCATTTAGGGATAAAATGGAGCCACCTCCATTTCCTTGAACAACGCAGAGCAATCCAAATTGATTTGGTCGTGTATTCACTTTGCTGAAGATGTGGATTGATGCAGATCTTTCAAAAAGATGTGGGGGGTGGTATTAAATATCCTGAGTTAAGCGGGTTTTGGGGTAGCCCCCCCACACACACACACACATGGCACTGAGTGCATTTGGGGGCAAGTGTGAATGCCAAAGAAATAACTCAGTCTCACACTGGATTATTTTTGTAGTGTGAATGCCTCCATAAAGCAACTTGGAAAGGAATGATTTTGAGCAGGAAATTGAAGGGAGGATTGTTGTTCAACCTTTTTTCCTCCAGTACAATAGAAGTTTTCTGTATTTCAGGAACTAGAATATGGCAACTCTAGCAGTACTGTGGAGTTAGTGAGTTCTCCAGATAGGGTTGAAAGAGACTCCTGTGTGAGACCCTAGGAAGCTTCATGCCAATTCATGTAAATAACACAGATCAAAATAACCATTGTCCTGTCTCAGTATAAAACAATTTATTGTGCAGTGCTGAGCTTTTCAATTACTTCTACCACACTGTGTTTTTCAGCTGGTTGTTGTTGTTATTATTATTATTATTATTATTATTATTATTATTATTATTATTATTATTAACCTTTATTTATGAAGCGCTGTAAATTTACACAGCGCTGTACATGCAATCCTTTTAGTTAGACGGTCCCTGCCCTCAGGCTTACAATCTAAAAAGACATGACACAGAAGGAGAAGGGAGTGGTGACGGGAAAGGGTAAGAGGTCCAGCAGTTCCTCTCAACCTCCGAGGCCTGGACCAAGGCAGATGGACTGAAGGGAGGGCTTGGCTTCAAAATGGAAGGTTAATCATTATCCAGGGAAAATACATACTCACAAGTAGGATAATGCATATACAGTACATAGCAATACAGGAAATGGATCGATAAACAGCCAACAACAGAACATCAGATAGTAAGCGACAATTATGCGATGCCTGGGAAGGCTTCTCTGAATAGGATGGTTTTCAACTCCGTTTTGAAGCTGGTTAATGAAGTGATGGCTCTTGCTTGTGGAGAAAGAAGGTTCCAGGAGTGGGGGGCAGCAAGTGAAAAGGGGCGAATCCGGGATGGGGCAGAGGAAATCCTGGGCTGAGACAGGAACCCTTGACTACCAGAACGGAGGGCCCTGGTGGGAAGGTGAGGAGAAAGAAGGTCTGATAAGTAAGGAGGGGCCAGTCCATGGAGGGCTTTGAATGTCGACAGCAGGAGCTTATACTGAATGCGGAAAAGGAGAGGGAGAGTGCTGTGTAAGAAAATACTATAGCATTAAACAACACAGAAAATTGTAAAACTGAAACCAATGCATGGTGCCACTGTTTCTTTCAAAGAAACCCATCCTTTCAGATGGTGTTACTGTTTTTCTTTGAACTGTATTTTTCTTCATCTTGAACCTCTTTCATAATTATTTTGTTCCAAACGTTTTGGTGTACTACAAACAACAACAATAGGAAATATCAGCGTTTACTTTAGATTATAAATGTAGCTGAGAAAGATAGAAAACAATGTATAAATTTGCTGAAACAAATTCTTGACACTGTTTCATCAGATACTTAATTTATTTAGTCCCCGACTGTCATTCCCAGAAAACTATTTCATGATTAAAAGGTGGTGTCATGTTTATTTTTAATGCTTCTCTGGGACTTTTTGCTGTCTGTTCTTAATATTTGAGATGCAGAAAGCATCTTCTTCTTTATTGTTTCTTATCAGCTGATGGAAGCCAGATCTCTCTGTCAAATTGTGTCTCTATTTTTCAGTCTCCTCCTACAGTAGTTTTTTTTTAATCCAGTTTGTTTTTTCTTTCTCCACCAAGCAAATCTGTATTTATGTTTTTTAAAAGACAGATGAGATAATGTTTTTTTATTTAAAAAAAAAACAATTGAAGAAGGCTAATCTTCACCCATAACTTTCCTAGGAAAGTTCACTGCTGCATATTATTTGCATTACAAGTGAACTTTATAGGGGGGGAAATTAAGCTGAGCATTTCATGGCCAAAACAGGTTCATGTGTTGTGAAAACTTCCCTGTTTATGTTTCTGCAAATACAATATAAAAAAGATAAATCTGTGTTATGAATATACCATATTTTTAAGTTTTTATGTTCTTTTATTGTCCACAATCGTAGTATAAAATCCATTTTCTTTCAAAATTTCATCATCTCTACAGATAAGTAGCACTGGAATCAAAAGCAATTTGCTGATGCCCTTTCAGCTGTGAAGCAAAATGAAAATACATCAAAACATGTAGCAGCTTTTTCTTCTCTCAGAACTCTAGGCCATATATTTGAACTCCTTAAACAAAAATCAGAAAGATTTTCAGCTTGCACCTTGAGACTCATATGCCTCACAGTAGCAGCAAACACCTTTTGTATCTTGTAGCGGTGTGAAAAGAGACATTGTAAGTGCACAAGAAATAAAGAAAAATAAATAGGATATTTGATTTCTGTAACTTACATTAGCCTCCTCCAGCCTGATCCCAGACTGGCTAAAAGATTCTGGGAGTTGTAGTACAATGCATCTGAATAGTACCAGGTTAGAAAAGAAGACATGTAATATTAAAACTGCAGTGCCCAGGATTCCACAGGAGGTAGCTATGGCAGTTAAAGTTTAATATAACACTGTAACTGTGTATTGTGAATGGACTCTGTGTTTCTGACTTCAGATTGTCTAACAATGTTGTTGTTCTTGTTTGTCTTCCAGTTGTTTATGATTTATGGCAAACTTAAGGCAAACTTTTAATGGGGTTTTCTTGGCATGTTTCTTCAGAGGGGGTTTGCAATTGCCATCTCCTGAGGCTGAGAGATTATGACTTGCCAAAGGTCACCCAGTGGTTTTCCATGGCTTCAAGCCCAATGCTCAAACCAGTACACCATGCAGGCTCTCTTTTTGGATTACTTTTAATAAGCTGGGGTTTTTTACCCTGCCTCTCTGTCAAAAGACAATACTTTTGTGTTACTAACAATAGCAGCAACCTAAAGTATTTCTTCCTTTGATTAAACAAGACAAAGAACATTTGGAGGAAAACCAGGAGTGGAAATTTATGTGGAAGGATTTGTGCTCAGCTGCGGTACAAAAATAAATCCTGGCCTGAACATATCCAGTGAACATTCCTGAGAGATTCTTCTCAGTTGCTGCTCCCAGATTGTGAAATTCCCTCTCTCTCCTTTCCTTTCACTGGGAGGATAAGACCTTTAAGGCAGAAGCGGGAGATATAAATAAAATTTATTATTATTATTATTATTATTATTATTATTATTATTATTATTATTATTATTATTATTATTATTATTATTCACTAGAGAATACAACTCATTCCATCCAAAGGGGGGATATACCATTGTTTCCATTCATTAAACCATATTTAAAATGTCATTCAATTAGCTTCCAGGTGCAATACAAAGTGTTGGTCATTACCTTTAAAGTCCTATATGGCTTGGGCCTGAGTTACTTGAGAGAACACCTCTCCCTACATAATCCACCCCACACTCTCAGAACATCTGGGAAGAATCTATTAGAATATTCAAAGACCAGGATAACAACAACTTTCCACAGAGCATACACAGCCATAGCCCCCAAGTTATGGAAAAACGTGCCAGTAGAGATCCATCTTATTACCTCCTTAGATGTCCTCAAGAAGGCACTTGAGACGGATCTCTTCCAGCGGGCCTACCCACCCAATCTTTTATAAAGAACCTAAAGAAAAATCCCACTTCTGGCTGTAATTGTGTATTTTAGATGATTTTATTGTCTTGAATTGTATTTTTTGAGCCATGTCACTGTTTTACTATATGTAATTTAGATGTTATTGTTGTTTTATGGTTGTAATCCTGCCTCAATCCACAGGGAGAGGCAGGAAATATAAATAAAAATAATTATTATTATTATTATTATTATTATTATTATTATTATTATTATTATTATTATCTCATTATCAAAAGAGTAATGAGTAATGAGTAGAGCTAACTATGTAATTGATTACCTCTAGGCTCTGTGTATGTTTTCCCACCTACTCAAGTTTCTATTTTGCACCAAGTAGGTCTCTGTGTTCCAGTAATACACACACATCCTCAAATCTGAAATTTGTCCATACAGTTGGACAGAGAAATTTAAGTAAGAATAATACAATATTCAATGGCAAAATAATGATGTGTTAGGTAACATTTCAGTGTCTTGACATGGAGCTCTGCTTCACGTTTGTCTTTCCTTAATTATAAACATTTGTTGTTGTTGTTGTTGTGGGCCTTCAAGTTATTTCCAATTTATGGTGACCCTAAAGTGAACCTATAATGGGATTTTGTTGGCAAGATTTGTTTAGAGGAGGTTTGCCATTGCTTCCCTTGAAGCAGAGAACTGAGACTTGTCCAAGATCACTCAGCAGGTTTCATGGTCAAGCAGGGAATTGAGACCTGGTTTCCAGAATCATAGTCCAACAATCAAATAATTATGCGCACTGGCTCATCAACATCAATCAAAAGTCCATGTTGGTGACCTAATAGGCTGTTCAGGATCTATCACAGTTTATCTAAACAGAGATTTTTTTTTAAAAAAAGTCCTGTTTTCCATAAAACAGTATAAATATCATATTTCATTGACATTATAAGAGGTGCTTATGTTGTTGTTGTTAACTGCTTATGAGCCAACCCTGATTCATAGCTACCCTGTGGATGAAACATCTCCAAGTCCCACTATGCTTCACTGCCCTACTGAGGTCCTGTAAAGTTAGGCTTATGATCTCCTTGGTTAAGTCCATTCATCTGGCATGCTGTCTTCCACTCTTGTTACTTCCTTCCACCTTTCCTAGCATCATTGTCTTCTCTAATGAGTCTTGCCTTCTCATGATGTGGCCAAAATACAACAGCTTCAATTTGTTCATCTTGGCTTCCAGAGAGACTTCAAGCTTGATCTGTTCTAGGATCCATTTGTTTGTCATTTTGGATGTCCACAGTATCCTCTTTAAAGAGTTTCACCATACCAGCACTCTTCTCCAACACCATATCTCAGATGAGGTTTTTTTTCTTCTTATTGGCTTTCTTCATTTATGTACTTATATACTGTGCTTATGTGAAGCAATTAAATGAAGGATCAAGTCTTATAATATATGTTGATAGTCAGAATACCAAAAAACTCCTATCTGATTTTGAAGAGTTTCATCATACCATACTGAATCAACAGTTACCTTTTCATAAATTTTGGTGGAAATAGGTTCACTGATTTTACAGAGTTGCATGTAGCAGTAATTCCTCATAATATAATGCCCCTTTCCAAGATTATGTCTATCTCGGCATATTTATGAAAGGTATCTCATCCCATTTAGCTTATTAAATGAGATTATGATTTTATAAAAAACAATTTTCTCCAGACTCTAATACCTCATCATTGATGTTATTATCTGCTTCAGGAGCACAGTGTGTTTTCTATTAGCCCTGATTGCTCAATGTGGCTTGAAGGAAAAATGTCTTGGTGTTTTTAATTTGATTGAATTGCTCTTTGTCTTGGGGAAGACAGCTGAAGACAAAATATATTATCTGTTAGAAGTCTTATTACCCACACCTAAATTTGAGCTGTTCCCTAGTTTGGTCTATTTATTCTGAGGTGCAAATTGTTTGTGTTTTTATGCCCAATGTTGACAGGTTGTGAGCTGAGCCTAGGTAGATTAACACCTTTTTAATGGAATGAAATAAAATCTCAGCTAGATGCCATAAACAAAGAAAAGGAACCACTGAGGATTATGTTTGATATTTGAGCCTAAATCCAATAGTTAATCCCAATTAAAGAAGACTTATTAAATTAAGGGTACTTGGTAAATTAACACTTAAGCAAAATGCATTGATTCAATAGTTCTAGTGTAATTGATATGAAAAATTGAAATTAGGCTATGATTGTATTGTGCATCAGAAAGAACAAGTGGGGATAATGTCTATATTGAGTTCCAATGTGGGGAGAAAGATGTGATAGAATTCGAACATAACCTTTTTACTATCCCAATTTGACAAGGATATCAGACTCAGTTAATTCTCTGTCATACCACTCTATCAGATGCTTTTAAAATGTCCCGGTTTCTCTCTCATCCTCCAATTTCCCTGTTTCATCCTCAGTTTACTTGAGTTGAGTTCAAAATGTAAAAATAATTTGCACCCAGTTAAGTCAGTGGGGGGAAAGGAGAAATGGGGGGAGAGTCTTGCCTTGCCCAGTTGGTTTAGGCAAAAGCAAATTGCTGCAGCTTCTCCTAATCTGAGTGTTCTTCCTAATTAATAACCTTTGCATCTTTACCACACTCTGATGTTGCTTGGCCACACATTTCCAGTTTTCATCTACAAAATATTGGCAGGTATGAACAAATATATACCTGTCTTCATAAAAAGAACTTACATATCAATCTGGATGACAGGGATTGATTTCAATTAACTTATCCTTGGTGGCTAAAAAGGCTAATCCTAGAACATCAGGAGTCACTACTTGTCACTTCTGTAGCTGTCAGTGAATGGTGGATGATTGACTCTTTGCTTCATATATCTGAGTTTGTTCTGACGCTGTGGGAGCCGTTTCTCATCATAATGCTGGCCCAGAGTCTATGATACCAGATGTTCATCCCACTTATCAGTGCTTCCTACTTTCTGATGTCAAAGTCTTTTAAGTCTCATTTACAATCATAGTTATATCACATTTTGGACAAAGCCTGCATCTTATAGAGTAGGCAATCTCACCAGAAGGCATGTCCTTTGATATGCAACTGTCTTGCATCCTGTGCAAAATCACAAGCTAGCAATCACTCTTAAGAGCAGCCAGGAGTCTTATTAATTTGCCCCAGGCAAGGACTGATGATTGCCTTAGCTTGCTAGGAAATGCCAATGGTATTTTAAATAGCAAAGATGGAAGTCACTGAATTGCTTCTATTCCCAGCTAGGAATGGCCCATGCCTTGCTTCTAGAAACAGGGTCAACACCTTTGTCTTGTTGGTTCATGCGACTTTTCCGGGCATCCTTCATTAACCTGTTCCCACAATATACATGTTTATTTTGAATGTTCTTCTTTGTAAGGCTGTGACACCTATATATTGTCCTTTCAGCACAAGACAAAGAATTTATCTTTTAGTTCTCCAGTTATTTCAAATTATGTATTTTACCTTACATCCAGTGTCTAAGAAGATGTTAGACTACTCGTATTTGTAAAGATTTTATCTTTCTGTCCCTGTAAGAATTAATGTTGATTTTAGCCCTGTGTTTGTAGCAGGGCTGTGCATCAGACTCAGGAGTTTATTACATGGGAGGAATTTCTCTTAATTTCGAATGATAAGAAAGTGGGGCCAGAACGCATTCTGGTGAATTCGCTAGTTCAGCAAATTTACATGAATTCGAATTGTGTTTGAACTGACTTCCCATTGCCCGAAAATAGCTTGCCATTGCCCGAAAATGCATGTGGTCACCTCTCAAGCAATAACATGAAACCCCATGATTGTGTTCGGACTGACTTCCCATTGCCCAAAATTGCGTGTGGTAGTCTATCACGCAATAACGTTAAACCCCATGATTGCGTTCAGATTGCTATTGGATTATACTTCCAGTTTCCCTTGTCTGATAACATCCTCAGACAAATTATAAATCCTGAGCAGATTTGGACAGATTCAGGATTTGTCTGAAGTGAACCAAAGGTTCTCCAAATTACTGCCAAGTGAATTTCCCAAAGCTTCCTTGGTGATTCGAAGATTCAGAAAGATCCAGAGACACAGACACAGTGTCTCGAAAAACATTTTCCACCAACATGAGGAAAAAATGCTGGGGCTAGGATTTTGTGGTTGTATGCTCTAACTGCTAACCAGGGGATATTTATTTATTTACAGTGAGATGTAGGTAAATGGAAGAGGGGATAGAATTTTAGGAGCTTTTGAATGGCAGGGGAAATAATCTGGTAAATACAAATTATTTATTAGGCTCTGCATATTCATTAAAAAATACTAAGGCCCTGCCTACGGGCTTACAATCTAATTAAGGACAAGAAATGGAAGGAACTGGAGGAAGAAAAAGAAAATTCTGCAAAGCATGCGCTCCCAGTGCCAGGTTATACATACATATGTCAGCAAATCATTTGCAGCTTTTTCTACATTTGTCCCAGTTGTTAACTTTGCATATGTATCTACTTGTGCCCAATTTCATATAATGAAACTATATTTAGGGACCAGAAATCATTTAGCCTACTAAATATGCAGGTGGTGTGCAATCCAAGATACCAAATAACAGATGTGATAGTTAAGTGACTAGGATCACATCATGATTCATTATTTGGAGACAGAATGGTAATGTGGGGCTTTGTACATATGGCAATATTCAAAGCAGTCAGCTCTTCAGTAAGTTGAGCTTTTGTGTGTGCATATATTGTTTTTCTAAAGTGAAATATTAGAATCATATCCTTCTGACATTCACTGTTTATAATTGCTTCATTTTATAAAAACAATGTGCTGGAGTGAATTATGTTACAAGCTATGCTCAGGAAGACAAAGCATTAACACATCACATTGTTTCTCCAGCTGGTGTTTCATAAAAACTCTCACCTGTCAATGACACAGCTAAACCTATCCCTCTGTTATATAGGTGGTCAACATCTCACTTCTCAATTGTACAGTCAATCGAGTCTAACTATTGTAAAACTAATATAATTTTTAAAATCTTTAATAATATTTTTCAATTTATTAAAATACAACCAGCTAAATTTATTAAAATGCAACCAGTTAAAATTTGACTGACTTCAGTGCAAAAATTAAGTGTATGTTCAACTGTCTCCATTTAGGAACTCCCTGTAAGAACATCTAAGAAGCCTCATTAGAGCAGACTAAAGGTCCATTTGAGAAAGGAAAGACAACCTATGGCCCAAGGGTTGAGTGTAGCTACAAAAGCCATTCTTGCAGCCCCACTAAAATGGCAACATTGCAAATTGACACTGCTGCCATCTTTGTCTCCAAAGCCATACTAGTGAAATCAATGCCACTTAGGCCTTTATTACATGGAGGCACTTACCGTCACTAAAATGTTGGTAAAACATTCCTGAAGCTCAAAGGTGTGATAGTCGGTCGCAGTTCTAAAACGTCATTGAGGCTTTCTGCTTCTCTCCCATCCTCAAAGCGTTTGTGGAGCAGCCATTTCTTCAATAACGGAAGTGCTGTAGCTATCTATTCATGAATGGCAGGAGGTTGTACTAGCTGGCCCTTGCAGTCCCTACTAACTCTATGATTCTATGAGCTGATCCTATATATTCAAAACAGCCTGTAAATCAAGAGTAGGGTCTCTCTTTCACCCGATTTATGTATTTGATTTATATCCCTCTTTCCTTCCAATACAATACCCAAAGTTCCCGTTCTTGGAGGCTGCACCCCAGTGGTACATACCTTCATGTTTTCTTTCAACTTATGGCAACTCCATGAATTTCATACAGCTTTCTTAGGCAAGAAAGAGGTGGTTTTTCCAGTTCCTTCCTCTGAAACAGAGAGCTCTGGTGACTCTCCAGACAACAAACACTTGGATTCCAGAGTATGCATCCATGGTAGAAAAAATAGAAACATTGTGCTATAATTGTGAAAGGTCTGAAGTCTCCAAGTAATGAGACATCAACTGAATGAAAGTGGGTCTTTGGTATCTTGTGGGATTTGATTTCATGACCCCCCATGTATACCAAAATCCATGAATGCTTGGGCCGTATTAAATACAATAGCATAATAAAGTGGTGTCCCTTACATAAAATGTAAAAATCAAGGTTTATTTGGGGGATTGGTGGGGTGGGATATTTTCAGGCCAGGGGTGGTTAAATCCGGGGATAAAGAATTCGTGGACACAAAGGGCTGACTGTAACAAAGCATCAAATGAGCTAGGAAAGGCTGTATATGAAACTTCCTTTGTTGTATTCTCTCACTTTATCTCTCCTTATTTGGGGATCCTGTTATACACTCTACTGTGGGGCTTCCTAGTTTTTAATTTTATCTCATGATTTTGAAGTATGGCCAGTTGTTGAAAATTTAAAATATTTCTTTCATTCTGTTATTTGCATTCAATAAATGCTCAAATAGTTAGAACTCCATCTGTCATTGTAACAAATAGTCTCCCATATGATAGTTTTACAATAAGCATGTCCATCATTAAACCCTAAATTTGCATGCTGAAATAGTTTCAACCATTCTGAGTATTTGCTTTATTTTTATTAGTACACCACAGAAGAAAGGTTATCACAATTGCTTTGCAATGCTTTTTTAAAAAAAATTAGTGTAATATACCACTTAATGAACTGATTTACAAAAAATTATCGGGAAAATGCAAATTTTCATAAATACTTTTGTAAACAAAACTGAGAGAAAGTGCAGAGTAGTAGTTTGAGTGTTGGAGATCAGGGCTGAAATCCACACTTGGCCATGAAAAGCCATTGGATGATCCTGGGCAAGTCACACTCTCTCAACCTCAGAGGAAAGCAATGGCAAATCTCTACTGAACAAACCTTGCCAAGCAAACCTCATGAAAAGAACTTGAGGGCACACAACAACAATAACAACAACAAACAAACAAAACTAAAACTCCTCTCTCAGTTTTGCCAGTCAAAATTAAATGATATAGTAATGTCTGGCATGAAGAAGGTCATGCTGTGCTTCCATTTCATACAGATGTTAAAGATGATGAGAGAAAAAAGAGGTTGCAACACTAATTCTACACTAATGTACATGAATATATTGTTATTGTGTGCCTTCAAATCATTTCTGACTTATGGCAATCTTCAGGTGAACTTACTGAGGGGGGATTCTGAAATGAGAGCATGTGACTCACTCATGGCAAAGCAGGGAATCAAACCCTGATCTTTGGAGTCATGGTCTAATACTCTAACCACTATACCACACATAGAGACAGAAATCCAGACCTTTGAAGACTTAAGCACTGAAGCCCTGGACATAGATGGATTGTCAATTTCACTTTCAGTCATTTTCTGTTTGTTTTTTAATTCTTGGAAGTTCCATATCAAATTTACAGAGATATGTGTGACTTTAGTAAATTCTTGTCAGAAAGAAATGAATGAAATTCTCACCTAACCTTGATTCAGACCAGCAGCTCCTTTCCAGAACTTTAGACAGAGGTTTTTCACATTACCTACTACCTATGATTCCTTTAACTGAAAGCATCAAGGATAGAATCTGACATTCATTCATTTCATTTCATTTCATTTCATTCATATATCACCTCTTCAAAGGGCAATGTGATGTAGTAATTTGAATGCTGGACTAGGACTCTGAGAGACTAGGGTTTGAATCCCTGCTTGGCTGTACTGGGTGATCCTTAGGTAAATCATACCTTCTCAACCGCAGAGGAAGGCCATGGCAAACCCCTCTCAAAATAAATCTGGCCAAGAAAACCCCATGATAGGTTTGCATTAAAGTATCCATATGTCAGAAACAACTTGAGGGCACAGAGCATACACCATTGCAATCCACTTTATTGGTCACTATTGGAATTCTGTTCCATGCAATGACCAAAATCCTCTCTAAAACCTACCATTATAAGCAGCACAGACCCACCAACATTACTGTTTCCATGTTGTTGAAGAGCAGGGGGATGAGCATGAATGAGTCCAACTATTTTGCCATTGCTAGATGCACTCCAAAGACGTCATTTGCAGGCCCCCCAGAGGTCTCTGCAAATGCCTGACACAGCATGTCCAGCTACTCGAAAATAGCTAAACACATCCTTCTCATTCTTCCACTCTTTGAGGACATGGAAATAGTCATGTTGGAGGGGATTTGTTGAAGAAGTAACACTCGAAGACATAGTTCCATGATATGTTCCATGATTCTGAGATGCAGAATCTCAGCTGTGTGCTTCCCAATGCAGGTTTTCAACCATTATTTAAATCGTTAAATGTACGGAGATAAAACTAATTGAAGACACTTTTAAAAAATAGACTAAAATAGTTTCTTTAAAATCGTTTTAAAACCATGCACATATATTACCTTCATTCTAAATTCACCTAACATCCCCCCTTTCTCCATGGCAATCTATGTGCTATATTTGTAGCTTAGCTAAGTTGCTTTTTGGAATATTACGCCCCAAATCCTCCAGTCGGCATGGTCTCTCTAAACACTCTAGTTTCCACATTGTAACTACACACTACAAATTGTTCATGGCTTTTGCTTCCGTTGCTCATAGTTCTGACTAAAAAAGGGCTTCTCTTTGTGGTGTTGATTTTTCTGTGTACGACCTGATCAGAGTGTGCCCACAAGCCTTCTGTTCTTCCTGCCACTTTCTAAAGTGATGAAGAAGAACAAAATGAAATAGAAGAAAAACAAAAAAAAGTTGGCTGGCAAGCAGCTCATAGGAGTACTGTGGGTGTATTATATATTCTCTAGCTGGCATTTGTGCTATATAGATAAAATAAATATTAAAGCCTGTGGATAGCAACATTTTCATTTTGCTGAGAAAAAGGAGGAGGTGGCAACTGTTCAGACTTTGAACTAAGTATGTAAGAAAATATATAGCCACTTCCTCAAAACTAAAGTAGCTGCAATACACAATTGGGTCATGGTTTGGTCTTCTTGAAGCAAATAATATGGCATGTGTGTTCCATATTGCAGAGAATTTGTTTTAAAAAATTCTAGAACACGATCACCCTTTAGACACAGCATAGTACAAATCATGATTGCAAACTGAATAATCACAGATCAATGTGATATGTTTCTGTTTTTTAAATTAATCCTGGCAATGTTCCCCCTTCAAACCAAAGGTACAGTCCATCCCTCCCACAATCCTTTCCCTATGTTCATTCTAAAAAATTATAGAATCATAGACTTGGAAGGGACCACAAGATCTATCTAACCTAACTCTCTCCTGCACAAGAATACACATCTAAAGCACTCTTGAAAGACTCCCATCTAAGCTTATTTTAAAGACCTGTAAAGAAGAGAGTTCACCAACTTCCAGTGCAGTCTATTCCACTATCAGGTTTTACAGTGAAGAAATTTGCTCCCTTCCTCTTCTACATGACCTTCTTCTGGTATTTAAACATGAGTCTCCTACCACCTCTCAGTCTCTTCTTCTAAAATCTAAACATACCCAAGCTCCTCATACATTCAGTATGACACACAGCCTCAGCCATTTCGATATCTGAGACAAAGGACTGAATGGCACATACACACACACCTTTCTGTGTGCAGAGGCAAATCTGACTGGAAGCTGAATTTTATTTCCACATTCATGACAGGACAATGTCTTCAGCTGTACCTCAGACCAGCAGGCCAATTTGGGCAGTACAAAAATGGGAATGGTTGGAAGACTCTGGATAAAAACTAGCATGTTGTAGTGGTTTGAGTATTGGACTACAACCCCAGAGACCATGGTTCAATTCCCCGCTAGCCATGAAACCCACTGAGTAACATTAAGCAAGTCACATGCTCTCAGCATCAGGGGAAGGCAATGGCAAACATCCTCTGAACAAATCATGCCAAGAAAACCCCATGATAGGTTCACCTTAGGGTCACCATAAATCAGAAATGAAGGGACACAACAAGCTGATTTCTGCCCTCCAGCAGCAGCCACTTGAGAAAGCAGAGCTGGCCCTAAAAACACACATAACTTACTTCTGTGTGAACCAGCACAAGGAGTTCTCTGAGCCTCTCCCCAAAGCTCTCAAGCCAGTGGAATGGTGTATCTGTTCTGGGTTTTAGCTATTCATTAATGGAGCTACCCATGCTGCTGAACTCAATCCCCAATTAAAGTCAGCATCTTGAATAGATCTTTCAAAGTTCACTGCTCCACTGACATGGGAGCCACCCGTAATCAGGGCCTCAGGTAGAAGTATGAACTGTAGGCTATTCTCTCCCCAGGTTATTCATGCTGCCAGATTTGTGTCTGAAATGATAAAATCCCTAGAGGGCTGTCTCATGTACTTTTTTCCATGTGCAACTTGGCTCTAGTAAGAATTGACAGAATCAATATTATTGTATTTGCAAAATCCTCAAAAGACTCTCTTTCCACCTCCCTTACTCAATCAATGACTGAGTGAACGATCCTGCAACTTTCCTCTTGTACATTTCCCAATGCAAAAGTCCTCTTTTTGCCATCTCTTTTCAGAGACAGATAGGCACTTGAAGGTCAAAGAGATCCTAAAAGAAGAGGAGTCTATGGCATTGACCAGCCTCCACTCTGTCAATTCTCTGTTTATCAATGTCATGTGGATTTTTCTCTGGAATCAAGCCAATGACAGCAATAGTCTCTGACAAGAGCAATAAAGCACAGAATTTAGAAGGTTTTTTCCCCTCTTCCTCTCACCCCTCCCCCAGTTTGTAATGAGGTGAGTATCTACAGGAAACACCGAGATCATGGAATTGCTTTTGGGGATTATGGGTCACAGGCTCCCTTCAACCAGGATGGCCAGTTTCTATGGGATTCTGGGATTTATAGTCTAAAAGCTCAACATTTCCAGGCTTTAGTTACAGCTGACCATAAGGGCTGCAGTGGAGCCAAGTTTTTCAGAGCCCATGCAACAGCACGCTTTGATTATCAAATACAATGACATCCAAAGTCCACAAAACAGTGGGTGAAGCAAACTGGTGGCTTAGAGCAGCCTCTGGCCGTTCCAGCCCTGATTGGCCCCCGATTGTCCCAGGACCATGGCAACCAGACGCCGCAGTCCCAGAGCCAGCTGCTGCCATGGCCCTCAATGGGCCATGTGGCAAGGAGCGCATTTTCAGTGCTTGCTTTTGGGGCAGCTTCGGGCTGCCATAGGGGACTGTGGAGTAACTTCTGGCTGCTCTGGAGACATGCATCATCTGCACGCCCTGCCCTCAAAACAGCCAGAAGCTGCTCTTTCCTGACTTTCTGTTTCAGGCCAATGATACATTTATTCTGTTGTGTGGATCTTGGATGTTACTGTATTTTGCAATACGGCCAACATGGCTACCCCTGGATATGTTTCTGTGACTATCAAGGATGATGATGTCATCTGTTAGTATATTCCTGTGAGCTATTCCTGGTGTACTACAAAAGCCTATTGCTGACATGTATGCATGTAATATAGGGTGATATGAACCTATGTTCTCTTATAGCCATTTCACAAAGAACTAGCCAGTAGATTCTTGTGGAGCATCTTTCCCCATGCTACAAGCTGCCATGTGGTCCTTCAGCCAGACAATGACCAGGAGAGGATAGCATTTAGTGGCTGGCTGTGCATGCAAGATGCCTACACAGCAGCTGGCTACAAGTGACAGAAAAGAGCAGCCATCTTCCTTTTGGATCTCCAACATACTCATTGGCAATTGGCAGGTGGGGGCTGGGGACTTGGCTATTTTCAATCATCTGCAGATGTACATTCAGCTGCTACCCATCTCAGGTTCACTAAATGGCCATGAGAGGATGCCTCTGGCTTCTTTAGCAGGCATGTACATTCAGGCACCAGTAGCCTGAGGAGAACTGCATCATACTCCACCCACCAAGATCTTGCCTCACAATTTTGGAGTTGTTTGATTTTGCCCATGCAGTTAATAATTGGCAAAAGGGACAGGCAAGGATGCATTTTATCTCCCTGCTTGTTCAACACATCATGAGAAGGCATAACTCAATAGAAAAGACAATAATGCTAGGGAAGTCGGAGGACAGTAGAAAGAGAGGAAGAACAAAGACTAGATGGATAGACTCAGTCAAAGAGATCATGGGCATGAGTTTGCAAGACCTAAGCAGAGCAGTTGAAGATAGAGGATCTTGGAGATGTCTCATCTACAGGGCTGCCATGAGTCGATGGCAGCTAACAACAACAAATTAGGATCCATTCGTTTTACAATGGATATGCTCCTCATCAAGATGAAAAAGTGCTAGAACTTCTTTGTTTTGGGTTAAGCTGTTCAATGCCACTGCCTGGAGTCCTGGGCTTGCTTTGAACTGTGTGCTATAAGAAGTATCTATACTTGAGACTGGACCACTACAACACTGATTACCACAGAGATACAGGCACACCATGGCTTATTGTTACTTGATAGGCAGTCTTCTGCATTCTCTTATTGTGTGCACAACAAAATTACTTGAGAGTGAGATCAAGTGCAGTTACAGAACTGTTTAGGATTTATTTTACTTGTAACACCCTGTAAAACCAGAGTCAAGTTGCCACTGTTTTGCAATTTACATCTTCAAGCTTAGCTCATTAATAGCAGCTCTTAGAAGGGTTTGCATTTATTTGTTTTTATGTTGTATTTATTATGGTCAAATAAATATACAGAACTGCCACTTTCAGTACTTTCAGTCCTTTCAACTTATTTACAACCTGTCTACATATTATAGCATAATAGCATCATAATACACTCAGTAAGATAGTAATAGTGACAATGCGGCTTAATCAGTGGGAGTCCTGGATGCATTAACATTCTGGAAACGACTGAAAACAGAGGGAAAAATGCTTGCACCACCTACTGGTAAAAGCATAATAATGTAGCATTCCAGCTGGTGGACCTTTGCAGTAAAATTTGGAATTAAGTTTTACAAGAAAATCAAAGTAAAAGTATAGTTGTGTGTGGAAGAAGGGAAATCAAGTGGTTAAATAAAAAGCTCCTCAAATTATTGATTTACTGATGTCTTGGGCTTTCTTGGCCAGTATAAAAGTATAGATTTATGGTGCAAAGTTTAATGTACATATTGGGGTTATGAAATAGCATATGAAGTGAGGATTAATGTTCCAGGCTTATGATTTTTGAGACTTGGTATGTTCATTGCTTCTACTGAATTGCACAACATACACTGAATGAAATTTATAAAAACCACGCCGTCTAGTTTTTATTAGGCAATAATCCTGGGAAACAGTCCTAAGTATACTTACTTGGGAATAGGTTCCATTATGTTCAGTGAGATTTACTTATAAGTAAACATGCTCAGAATTGTACTGAAAAAGACCTCACAATCCATATCTTGATCTACTGTGAAATAATTCATTTTCCCCATCTTTATAGGATCAGATCAACTGAAAATCAATGAGCTCCCTAAAACCAACCACTGAGTTTACAGCCAGAGATTAAAATGCAGTTTTAAATGCAATTTTCTGTCCAGTCCACTTGACTTGCAGTGGTGGGATGATCCATGCTGAACTTGCAATTAAACAGCTATGGGATGACATAGTGACACCCAGTTTCAGTATTAGACTGTTCATACCCCAAACTGCAGCTGGGATAATGAGAGCATGTTCTTCAGCCCTATTGATCTTAGAGTACAAGAGCAACGGGTTGATTTTATTGATGTATTGGCACACTCCAGAGTGAAAAGTGAATTTAAGTTACATCTTCTTCCATTAGCTAAAAGGGAGAAAATTAAATAAAGCCATGGAGTAATGCCTGTGCCGGGCGCATGAGTTTTTCCTGTCTATTAAGATATGTTCTGGATCATTTCTTTCTATATATTGATGCGTACTCTTCCTTCTGATTGACCTAGCAGTTGGTTAGTGCCCTAGAGGTATGCCAACTCTCTTCTAAAGTATGTTTTGGGAGTGGGTGGAATTTCTGCAATACCACTGCAATATCATTTGTGCTGTAATTTCACATGCACTTGATACAGTAGGTAGTCAAATTAACCTTACATTTGGCTATTATTTTCATTCTTTATCACATTTTTTTCTCGGCTATTAACAAAGGGTATTGGGTGGGAAATCTTGGCCTTTCCAACTGGTTTGATTTCCACTTCCAGAAAGAAAACCAATTAGTATGGCCAATGGTAAGGAGTCATGGGAACTGTAGTCCCACAGAATCATCTGGCAGGCCCAATGTTCCCTGTTTTCAGCCTATATAATCTCTCCTCCCCCCCCCCTGCCAACAGCTATTAAGTGCTATTGTCTTTTTATTCAAAGGCAGCGGGTGAGTCTACACTAGCCAGAATAGTCCAGACTGTTCCCAGAGTATTCTAGCTCCAAAGCTGCCCCAAATTCCCCCTTCCCCATTACCTGGGCACTCTACAACAAACTGTTTGAGTTTTTTGTAAAAAAAAAAAAATGCAGTTTAATGCAGGGATGGCCCAGATTTGATGTGGAACTGGCTTTTTCTCATGAAGACAATCTGCAGTCAAATTGGGGGTTTGGTCCTTCGTTGTGTGGACAGGGCGACGTGAGGGCAGGGGAAATTTGTGTAAATGGCTCATGTAGAAGTAAGTAGGCTAGATAAAATATTCTTTATCCCATCTCTTTAATTCCCTAATACACCCCTTATTTAATCTTGCTCTGGGAACAGCCCCTTTACCTATTACCAGGAGCTATCCCAAGGGCTCAGGTTTTGATCCAAGAATCTCAGGGCCTAGGATGGCCCTATACTGGCAACTCTAACCATAACAACTATTTAGTAGATAAAAATTCAGTTTGTGGTATCGTCCCAATGACTACTAGATGCCCATACAGAGGAAGGAAATACTGGGAAAGCTACACATATTGAATAAATTGGCTGGGGAAAGTAGCTGTTCTTAATGTATTCTCCATAAAAAGCCAAGCTATCTTTTTTAAACCAATGCAATATGTATCCTTCTCCCTTTCAAGATTATGCTAGAGAAGTCCCACAGATAGGATCCTTGTTGCAGCAACACATATTTGACCACTGATTCAAAACCTGTCAGCATCCCCCTTGAAAAACATTTTCCTTTTCATTTGCTGTCTTTGATCATAAATAAGATGAATGCACTAAAAGTTTTTGAATTTCATTAAGCCTTTCTTCTTCAGCAGCGGCAAACTCCTGGCAACATGCAACAACAGAGGCAAAATGGGAACAAAGCCCAGCCGAAGCAGTCAGTTAGATAAGAGATGTTCCCCATGTAAACATGAAGACTGTACTTATTGCAAAAAGGAAACAATATTATTCTTAGAAGGAGACCAGTGCATAAATTAAGCCTGACAGCAGAAAGGTGAGCTTGGGCATGAGTACATCTCAAGTGTCCATCTACTGTTTATAAGCACCTCAAGTAGAAGAGTAAAAGCATGCCCTTCTGTCTCTTTATCAAAATATCCTTCTTGCAACCCAGCACTATCTGCTGAGAAAGGAAAACAGCTAAAACAGAGAGCTTTATCACACTAGCAAGATCCTACAGGAAAATGGGATTTAAACTAGAGTTAAATTAAATTCTAATTTAAACAGAACCCGCACATTCGGGAAGTTTATCACACCGAACTTCTGCTAAAGTGAAATGATGCGAAATTAAACCAATTAAACCAGAGAAAAATGCCACTTTTTTACTTTCGGAATTTCCCAAAAGTAAAAAGCTGGCATTTTCCTCCAGTTTAACTTTGGTTTAACTTCACGTTATTTCACGTTGACAGCAACATCATGTGATAAACTTCAGGCATTTATGGGTTTTTACTAATTTAACTCCCATTTAACTCTCATTTTCCCATTGATTCTTGCTTATGTGATAAAGTCCAGAGTGTCGTGAAAAGGTTTCTAATGCTCTATTGTCTAAAGGATCCTGGTAGAGATGGGGGTGGATTGGATATGGTGATTTTCCATGAGGATGCCAGCAGAACTAAATTAATTCAAAGCACCTGGAGTATGAAGGTAGGTCAGTTTCCAGTCCCTGTCAGTTTCACGTGCATTCATTCATGCATCTTCTTTATCTCATTGCATTAAAAACAAAATTGCATGTCAGTGTGAAAATACAGAAGAACTGTGCTGATTCAGACCAAAACCGAGCTTGAAAAGGCTTACTTTTAGGGCTACATCTCCCAGAAACCTCAAGTCCTAATGGCCATTGGCTATTATGTCAATTCAACCATGAGGAAAGGGACAATTTAGGCAGTGGCTATGAGACACAGAGAGAAGAACCTTCTCTGCCTAAACTATTTTCCAAATCTGAATTGTGTACCCATCCACCCATGCAGCAGGATTGACAAGTTTTCAAAATACTTATAAGTGTCACTCAACAGTTATGATATGTGGGGCTGACATACTTGGTTTCTTTTCTTTCTTTTCTTTTTTTTTTTTTAGCATATATCAACAGTCCTGAATCTATTTTTGATCCTATCGTAATTATCTGTATTGGCAAGTGAATTTCAGACACAATCACTTGCTTCTACAACTTAGCCTCATCTTTTCTTAAAATGTTCATATCCCCAAATACTGGATTTTTGGCATCCCATTCACTCTCTAGAAGAGGCCCTCTTTATTTAAGAGATAATCCTTATAGTAAGCCCTCAAATAAGGGATATTATAACAAGGGCTATTTGCCAGCCCTATAAGGGGTGAGTTTTCCAGCCCTTATAATAAGGGACACCTGGTAACCTTACCAACTGCATCTCTTCCTAGATTTAGAGGACCCAAAGATGGTAATGTACACAGTGGTAACCTCAGGGCTGGACTTCTGTAATGCACTGTAAATGGGGCTATCTTTGTACCAAATCCAGAAATTCCAACTGGTTCAGAATATGACAGCCAGACTAATTACAGGTACATCCAGGAGTGATCACATTACACTCATTTTAAAATCACCCCACTGGCTGCCAATTAGTTTCCAGGCAAAACACAAAGTATTGGTTATTACCTTTAAATTCCTACATGGTTTGGGTCCAGGTTACTTATAGGATCGCCTTCTCCCATACAATCCACCCTGCATACTTCTTCTGGGAAATGTTTGCACCAACTGGCTAGGACTAGACTGGCAATGGTTTCTCAGAGGACCTTTTCATCCGCTGCCCCCAGATTGTTGAATGACCTGCCAGAAGAGATACAACAGCTGAAAATGCTGACTGCATTTAAAATAACATTAAAGACATAATTCTTCTGGCAGGCCTACCCAAATTTAAATCACAACTTTTTAATTTGTTTACATGCCTTCATGAGTGTATTTTAATGGTTTTATAGTACTGTATCTTAACTGTGGGTTTATGTGTTTTTAATTGTGTTTTGTACTTTAACGTGTTGTACCCCGCCTCAAGTCTTGAGGAGAGGTGGGAAATAAATAATAATAATAATAATAATAATAATAATAATAATAATAATATAATTATAATTATAATTATTACCCCACTTAGGGGAAACATAAAGGAGAACCTATCATGGCCCATCAGTATCTTGTCTTTCTGTTCTCTGCGTATTGAAAGCAGAGACCTTCTTCACAACCCAGCCAAGGAGGGCAAATTATTTGGTTCATTGGAGATATACCTTTGGCCCTATGACAGAGATGTGTTAGTGGGGTGTCTTATAAAGCAGCAGAATCCAACAGCATCAGAGCTCAGAAATGTTCCCTTTTTTGCTTTACAGTTCTCAGTTTCCTTCAGGCAGCATAGCTACTGCTCAAGGGTTCCGTGAGCTGTATACCAAAAATGTAACTTTTTAAAAACTTTGTGGACAAAATTATAAAATACTATAAAAGGCCCATACTGTATAGTCTAGTGTTCTTCCCCAATATGCTTTCAGAGCACATGTATGAATTCATACATGTTCTGAATATACACTCCTACAATAGCTATTTTGACCTTGGTAGTAATAGGTCCTAAACCAAATAAGCACCAATAATCCACAGCCACACAAAGCTATATAAAAGGGGATTTTACTGAACACACAAAAATCAAAACATGCACAGTGATTGCACTGCAGAATTAGAAATATTACATGTTACATATGTTAGGGATGATGGGAGTTGCAGCTCTTCTCCTGGCTTTCACTCTCACCCCCCTGGTCAGTGGAAGAACAACCAGTTTGACCAGTAGCTCTGAGAATTGGCTGAAGATGTCTTCCAATCTTCTCTGGAGTCTGCTGGTTCTTGTTCAGCTCTCAAGACACCAGTCAACACAGTAGTCTTCTAAAAAGATCTACTTTTATTCTAATATATACACTATGCACAAAACAATTCACTACTCACAAAACTCACACTACTATACTCCTCAATACCCACACTACTATACTCCTCAATACCCACAAAAAGTATTGCTATACATTATTGCTTATATAGACATTTGTCTCTCTATTCATTATACAGTTGCCACCTCCTGGGCGTGTACATACATTATGATTGACATACAATACTTGGCTCAATCTAGACCTCACATTGCATCATACATTACTGTCCACTCAATGACTTTCAGGTGATATCAATTTGCACCTTTTCACTTTGTCCTTGCCACATATGTCCTTGGATTTTAGGACCTTCTAATTACATTATATGCAACACCTATGTGCCATTTCAATTGCTTTTGCTGTGTCATGTTACTTTCAAATACATTCATATACATATTATATTTCTTGTGACTATATATCCCATGTTGCTTTTTCCTGACAATATATTTGGAAATACGATGGCATGGACAATTCTATTATGTATCTTTACACTTGAGGGTCTTACCTAATTCCTTTGTAAGTGCCCTTCTGAGTCCTAGTCCTCCTGATTTCTTGACTACATTCTCCATTTTTATTTATGACTGAACAACATAAAAAGTCTTTGACTATTCTGATGTCTTCTTCAGAAATATTTTTGTGTTCTTAATAGTCATCTATAAACTTGCTTTTGTGCTTTTCCCTCTTGATTTTTCTCAATATTTTTTCCAAATCTTAGGCGGGTTACAGACCACCAAAAAGCAGCAGTCTGCTGCCGCCGCTGGTTACTACATCCGGGAACCGCAGCAGCCAAACGGCGCGGTTCCCAGACGCAGCAAAGAAGGAGCATGAAAATTGCACTCCTTCCTGCCCCCGGATGTGATGCTGCGAGGCGCTAGTTGCGCACTCGCGGAGTCATATCTGGTGCGCAATGTGTGGACGCAGAGCATCCGCTATGTCAAGGTTGCGGTGACCATGTGGAACGGCCACCGCCATTTCATACGGACTCAGTCCGTGCTAGGGTTAGGGGCGTCTGGAAGAGACACCCCTTTCTAACCCTAGCACAAACTGAGTCCATCCTAGGGTGCCTGTCTGTAATGGGCCAAAGTTATTTTTTGCTATTCATATGGTGTCATCTGCGCATCTTAAAACTGTTGTTGATATTCCTTCCTCCATATCTAATCCAGCTTTCTCTGTGAACAAAAAACTCTGATTCATGAAACAGTTGTGCAGAAAATAAGGTCAGAGCCTGCTTTTATAGATAAAATACAGGATACAAGATTGGAAGAGAGCCATGAAGATATTCCTTTCTACTGGAGTAATGAAAAGCATTTGAAGATAAGACACCTTCGTTATTCTGCATTAGAAAATTCCTCCCATATAAAAATGGTTGAAGAATAATGGTTTGTTCAAGCTGTTCTTAGCTATGAAATAGTAAGGAGCGAGGCAACGGTCAAATAATATTTTTTTAAATGTTTTGGGTTATAGTTACATTTTATTATACTCTTGATTGTCTTAAAGTTGTTGCTGTACAACAATAATAAATGCTAGAGCTCCATCATAGGAGAGAGGAAGGTGGGTGATTTAGGTCCACCATATAACTTATTTTTCAGTGTTTAAAAGTGAGCATTCTTTTTCTTATACTTTCAGATATTAGCTGGGCTCTCGTTGATTTGTGCCATCTTCAGTAGAACCATTAGATCAGTTGTTGAATGGTGAGTCAATACATATGTGTGTGTGCATTTCTGTGTGTGCCTTCAAGTCACCCATTTTAAAAAATGCCAGGTATGTGTTTTTTCCTGCTTTAGAGAAATGGAAGGGTTATTAGACAGTGAAAATAATCCTGATAGAATCTGGGTTGAATCTTTGTTGTTCAGATGCATTTCAAATGCATCCAATTAAATTTCTACCAAAAAAATTAACTTAACCTGGGATAATCAGTCTCAGGGGAGGGCTGTTCCAGGTTTTCCTAAAAGATTTGCATTATTGGTTGTATAAATAACTGATGTGTATGGTAGAGGATTAGAGACTCACTGCCTTTGCTGAAGGTTCAACTGTTGGTCCAGATAGATTCTGGGCATAGAAAGATCTCTCTGTCTATGTACAATCTTGCTCTTTGCCTCAAATAGGAAAGAAACATGGGACAGGCCCATCTGATGCTCTTGTGAATATTATTAAGTTTGACAAATTTCAGGAATTCTGGCAGAAGTTGCAACAAATTACTATGGGCTGAAACAGACAGGCAGGCAGGAAAAAGCAGCTTGAAGCTGCTATGCGCAAACCGTATTGAACCCCCACCAACCAAGCCAGCTGCTCCCAAGGTGGCCTGGATGTGAACGGCCCAACTACATGGCGCAGTGTGAAGCTGTGTTACTGGGTAATTTTTATTTATTTATTTTGTCTTTTCCTCACCGTCCCTGCGCATCATCACATGAGCCACTAGTGACTGCCTCTTCCCTAGAAGTCATCCTATTAGATGGCTGACACTTTTGACTGCCCACACAGTTGCACATTCAACCCTCTACTACTACAGGGCATCAGAGCATCTAATCATGCCCCCTTCATCCCCCTTTACCCCATGCCCCCTCTTGGACTTTCTGATTTGTGTATTTTGTACTTATCTCCATTAGAGGTGTCGTGCTTTCACTTTTGGGCATTGCCACCCCCCTGCTTGGGTATGGCAGTTCCATCCTTTCTTAATGCGCTCCTGCTTTGAGGCATTTATATGCACAATTAGGAGATAGATTGCTCCTTTATAATCAGTCTGGCATTGGTTCATTTCGATGCACGGGTGAAGGTGTGCGTTTTCTGGGAAAGAGTGGAAAAATTTAGCTTCTTTTTAGTTCAGCTTTTAGCACCAGAGCACACCATGGGTTTTTGCCTGATTTCAAGGCTTGCGTCATTTAACCCCCCCCCCCCCCACACACACACACACACACACCTCAAAACCAGGCAGAAACCGGTTAATTTGGCCTATTTGGGGCCTATGTTTTCCATATTTTCGAGGCAGAGAAAGAGATATGTTTTACATTGTAAAGTATTCATTTAAAACCTCTTAGGTGAAAAGGTCCTTGTTGCAGGAAAATAAAATAAACAGGAAATAAAATCTTTGGTTGAGTCCTTGAGACGCCTTTAACACGAATACTTCTGAAATAGCTCTAGAGTATATGTACTTCAGGTTGTTACACAACTTTTCATTCAAGAGTATATATGCAAGCCCGCTTACAATCAATGTAAGGGAAACACTTCAGCTTTACATTCCATCAGATTGATTTTCTGCACACAGACAAAATGCCCGGAAGCTTGTTTTGATCAGAAACAGAAAATGCACATCAAGCTACAATGATTCCCTGAGCTTCTTCCAATCTGGCATGATTTGGACTCAAGAGCTGCTCTGTTTTCAGCATTCAGAATCAACTTCCCTGATTGTTGCAATTATTAGTGTGCAAACATTAGTATTGATATAGATGTCACTGGAGCCTGCAACAATATGTTGCAGTGTGGAATGCTTCGGTTCCAAGAATCAGTAACTCCCTGTTCCAGGACACTTCAGAATTACTTCATTTCATTCTTTTCCCACCAACAATAATAATTAGTCAGAATTACATGGCCAACTGCATATCTCCCAACACTGCACAGATAAAACAGGCATATATATGGCCAAGCAACATCAAAGCATGTTCAAGATGGCAAAAATTAATGCAGAAAAATGCCCAAGCTGCAGCAGTTTGTTTTTGCCTGAGCTTACAGGGGAAAACAAGATGGCAGCCTCTTCTCTCCCTTTTCCTGAATTACATGCAAACTACTTCTGCACTTTGAACTTTAAGTAAGCCAGGGACAAAGGAGAAAAGTGAGGAGGAGAGAGAAACAGAGGTTTTAAAAGCAGCTGAAAAGCGAGACTACAGAAGATTATTCAGGACTATCCCTGCCAAACTGGGACTCTTGGAGGATATGCGACTAGACCAGGGGTAGGCAACCTTTTTGAACAGGGGACCAGGTTGGTGTCCCCCAGACAACGGGGGGGGGGGGGGGAGCGAAGCCAAAAAATGTAGGACACATGTTTTTAAAATGGAGGACATGCAAAAAAAATTGATGATTTTTAAAAAATGTTAATATAAATGCATGTTTCTTAGGCATGATCAAAATGGAGGACATTTGGGCATTATTCCTAGACAGATGGCAGAAATGTACTTCCCTTTCTGGCCAACCCCCCCTCCCCCCATTCCAAACAGCACATTTGGGCATTGAACATGGCTTTACGTAAGATGGCCTTTTGCATATTTCAGAGGCTTATTGCATAACCAAACTCTTTGGGTTTCACACTGAACATGGGTTCACATGGCTATGCATATTGAACATGTCAAGGTGGTTTCACAGTTCTTGCACCAAGTGTACTTCTCAGAAGTGTGTACTTAGTCAAGGGACTTTGGTTTTTCTTCACTGCGCATGAGTTTGTAAAAATCACAGCAATTTACATTGGCCTTGCCTCAGAGGCTTTCTGATATCAATATCACCATTAAAGAACCAAAAACACACAGAAAAGGCACTTTGGAAAGTCACACTCTCTTGGCTTCAGAAACAGTGCGTGCATGCCTCTCAAGCTGACTCATATCATCATCATCATCATCATCATCATCACCATCATCACACTATCACTGTCAAAACAAGGGAGACTTGTTAGCATTAAAATCACCCAAAACACACTTTGGAAGGTGACACTCTCTCGGCTTAAGAAACAGTGCCTGCATGCCTCTCAAGCTGACTCATATCGTCGTCATCATCATCATCACACTATCATTGTCAAACCAAGGGAGACTTGTTAGCATTAAAAGCACCCAAAATAAAATTTTAAAAAATCTTGAGGCCTCTGGCCACTCACCACCTCTTCCTTCCTCCTCCTCCTCCTCCTCCTCCTCCTTCTGCTCCCCCTCCTCCTCTTCCTCCTCTTCGTTCTTCTCCTCCTCCCCCTCCTCCTCTTCCTCTTCTTCCTCCTTTCCTTTCTTCTCCTCCTCCCCCTCCTCCTCTTTCTCCTCCCCCCTCCATGCGCTGTGCGGCCTGAGGGCGGGGCGGAGGAGGCAGAGGAGAAGGAGGTGGGCGGCGCAGGGCCACGCGGGGAGGCAGGGAGGGCAGCACGGGGCTTCCCCCTTTGCCTCCTCTGCCCCAGGCTGTGCAGCCCTCCTCTTCCTCCTCCACGCGGTGGAGGAGAAGGAAGGCAGCATGGTCAAGTGGCCCAGGAGGAGGAGGAGGAGGCGGAGGAGGAGGAGGCGGTGGCAGGACTGGGCTGGGGCCAGTCCGGCCCATGGGCTGGGGGTTGCCAACCCCTGGACTAGACTCTGGGGGTCCTCCAAGAGTCCTTTCATTTAATAAAACACACACACACAAACACTAGTATTTCTATAATAGGGACCTTGAGAGGGACCTTGAGACTGTTGTACACGCTCTGGTAACTTCGAGATTGGATTTCTGCAATGTACTCTACATGGGGCAACCCTTATACCAAACTCGGAAGCTGCAAATGGTGCAGAACATGGCAGCGCGGCTGGTCACTGGTGCTCCCAGGACCAGCCATATAACACCTGTGCTTAAAGATCTCCATTGGCTGCCCATCCGCTTCCGAGCCCAATATAAGGTGTTGGTTATTACCTATAAAGCCCTAAATGGCTTGGGCCCAGGATTCCTGAAGGACCGCCTCTCCCCATACATTCCGCCTCGCACCCTCAGAACATCTGGGCAGCAACTCCTGAAGGTGCCTGGGGCTAGGTTGGCTGTTACTGCCAGAAGATCCTTTTCCACAGCTGCCCCAGCCCTTTGGAATACGCTGCCCATGGAGCTCCGCTCGTCTACCACCCTGGCCCAATTTAGGAAGGGTCTCAAAACCTTCCTATTTAATCAGGCATTCCCCGACTAAATATCCTGTGGGCCTCCCTCCTCTCTCGTGGCCGTGAGGTTGGGCTAGGGGTTTTTTATTGTTTTTAAGGATTGTTGTTTATATGTGTTTTTAATCTGTATGCTGTTTGCACTTCGGTGCATTTTGTAAGCCGCCCTGATCGTTTGGAAGGGCGGGGTATAAATAAAAATTTTATTATTTATTATTATTATTATAATCCTGCAAATATTCCCCTCTCTCTTGCAGATAGTAGGAAAGTAAATCTTGACCGAGCTTGTCTTCCATTGGTAAACAGGTTATGAAAAAAAGAATCTCCCACAACATGCCAAGATGGGGAGGGGGCAGTATTGGAGAGATCTAGACAATTTTCGATACTAGTTTTTATGTATTTCTGTAAAGATGATAAATATAAAAATGAATTATATGGGGATTATCACACAGAGCCCTTACCATGGGCAAAACGTTCCTAAAGTGTTTCTGAAGCCCAAAGGTGTGATCATCCGTTGTGCTTCTGAAACATCATTGAGGTGTCCCACTTCTCTCCCGTCAACAAAATGTTTGTGGAGAAGCCATTTTTTTTAATAACGGGACCTTTCGTTCTTCAATAATAATAATAATAATAATAATAATAGTAATTATTATTATTAATAGTAATAATAAACGTCTCCCTGTATTGGATTGAGGCAGGTAACAGCATACAAAAGAAAAGAACAATAAAATCAAAAACAGAACAATGGATAAAAATACAATGAGCTCCCAATTCCCACTCCCTCCCTCCCCTCAAATTAATATTAGAAGCAGTTTAATGTTCAAATAATGGCTTCTCCGTGAATGCTTCTTTGACAGGAGAGAAGCGGGATGCCTCAATGACATTTTAGAAGCACGATGAACGATCTGACCTTCGCATTTCAGAAACACTTCAAAAATGTTTTGCCCACAGTAAGGGCTCTGTGTGATAAGGTCCTATGTTAGAGCCAATATGATGTAGTGGTTTGTGCAGTTGAAAAAGACTCTAGGAGACCAGGATTTGACTCGCCCACTCAGCTATGGAAATCCACAGGATGACCAGGGGAAAGTCATGCTACTTCCGCCTTTCAGGAAGGCAATGGCAAACCTCCTCTGAAGAAATCTTGCCAAGGAACCCGATCAGTTGTTGTGTGCCTTCACATCAATTCTGACACACCAACCCTAAGGCAAACCTATTCCAGAGTTTTCATGGCAATATTTGTTTGACATTGCCTTCCTCTGAGACTGAGAGAATGTGACTTGCCTAAGGTCACCCAGTGGGTATCCATGACCAAGAAAGGATTTGAACCCTTGTCTCCCAGAGAGTGGTGGAGTCTCCCTCCTTGGAAGTCTTTATACAGAGGTTGGATGGCAACAAAAACCTTTCTCTTCTGGCAGGCCTTCCCCAATTGATAATGTCCAGAACCAATTGAATCCCCCTCCTGTTATTATTTTTCTCATTTGTGGATTGTTTATTAATTTTGATGTATTGTTATGTATATTTTAACCATGTTTTACTGTTTAATTTTATACTTGGGAGGGAGGGTTGGGATGGGGTCTTGTGGGGTTTGTTGTTTTTATTGTTGTGTATTGTACAAACTTTGTTGTTACCCGCCTTGATCCCCAAAACAGAAGAAGTGGGATATAAATAGATATTTATTATTATTATTATTATTATTATTATTATTATTATTATTATTATTATCTGTCAGTTATGCTTTGATTGAGATTTCCTGCATGGCAGGGGGTTGGACTGGATGGCCCTTGTGATATCTTCCAACTCTATGATTCTATGAAACCACCACACCACACTGGCTGTAAAACCCTATCAGAGGGTTGTCATAAGTCAGAATTGAATTGAAGGTGCATAACAACAACAGCAGCAGCAACAGATGTAAATATTACCAGGCTGCATGAACAATTGAAAAGTAATAGTACTGGATGGATTTTTCCCCCATCTTTCTGACCAGTCTGCCTGCCCTTTCACGTTAGC
The DNA here is from genome assembly GCF_019175285.1 of Sceloporus undulatus. NCBI lineage: Eukaryota > Metazoa > Chordata > Lepidosauria > Squamata > Phrynosomatidae > Sceloporus > Sceloporus undulatus. The sequence continues at coordinate 25,320,160 of NC_056527.1, read as the reverse complement.
TCTGTATGTGTGATCAGCTACTGAAAAAGATACTAGTTCTGTACAGAGATGTGTGTTGTGCAAATAACAGAAAAGATGACACTCCCACCAATACACAACAAAAGTACTTTGTTCTTTTTTTTCAGGAGGTAAGAACTCTTGCAGTATTTGAAGAATCCTCAGCAGACTGCCTCATGTGTTGGGATGACTTATCTCCAATGAACCCATTCCATCTATAAGGTTTTCCCCCCTCATTCTATAGTCTGTGGTGACATTTTGGCCACATAAGCCACAGGTACTAGCGGCTGTGGACTTCCATGTCAGTGAGGCAATTAATTTCCTCTTGGGTTTAGGTGAAACTTTAAAAGAGCTGTCTAGGGCCCTGCACCCTACCTGGCAGATAGATGCAGCACCTTTGCACCTTTAAAGTTTGGAATAAAATCCAAGGTGTATTTGCTCTCGCTCTGATGCTTTGAATTGGATTTCCTGCAGGACAGGGGGTTGGACTGGATGGCCCTAGTGGTCTCTTCCAACTCTACGATTCTATGATTCTATGATTTTGTGATAGGGGAACTACCAACCACTTTTGACAACATCACAGCATGAACATCAAGAACAACGGGTATTATTAGTGGTTCTGGGTTCTGTATTTACAGGCTTTGAAGTCAGCAGGAATATAATTACACATGATTCATTGCAAAAATTCATTTGGAAACATGTCTCTGAAACACTTTTTATTGCAAATTACCATGTTAAATCCATTAGCTGCAGCTAGTCAACAATACATTGATGACAGCAAATGAAACCAATAATGAATGTTTCGCTAGATTCTACACGTTTCTCCCCTGTACATTGTATTATCAATTACCTTCTGGTCCCAGCTTTCCTTGTTATGCCAAGAGAGTCAGCTGGTCTCCCCAGTGACTCATAGAGTTTCACATAAGAAAATATAGCACTGTTGATGGTACTGTTGTTGCAAAGATAGAATGGAAGCTTAGGAAAAAGGTGAGAAAGAGACTCTTGTCATATTGCCTATGTCACTTGACAAATGCAGCACTGTCACACCTGATAGTGTTAGAAAGGACAATAACTGTTAAATAGAGTGCCTTTCTTTGATAGTCATAATTGGCAAGAAATAAGAATGTAACCTGTTTTCAGCCCAAAGGAGAAAGAGGATCCTAAAAATGAGAACATGTGTTTTCAAAAATGCTGCTATTAGTTCATTACTTCCCAAATGTTTTCATGGGAAGACAGTTCACTTCCCAGTGACAAGTATACAGTGAAAATGTAGAACTGCTATTGAATTTAATCAGGGAATAGCAGTGACTCTCACTCCATATACGGGTTTAGGAACCTACAGGACACAGGATAATTGATCACTGACATGATTGAGATGGTTCCTTAAAATTCCTATTTCCTTCTATGGGAGTTACTCCCAGGGAAATATACAGTAAATAAGATTGCAGCAACAGAAAACTGAAGCAAGCAGTCTGTGCTGTACACCCACTGTAAGGTATGGAGGGCCTCAGATACAAGAGCTATTTGATATTCTGATCACAAAGGAACACTCAGCCCTCCAAATCTACACACTGAACTTCTGAATGATAGCAGTTTAATTCCTATATAGCTGTACTCTTACACTGGCTTCCCACCATTTTTAGGATAATTGTCAAAAAAATATTTAAGTACACTTTTATACTTAATGTATGTGGAAATCAAAGACATAGCTATGATAGGAGATTATCGCATTGTATTTAAAGCAACTTATTGCACACAGCTGCAAACTCCTGTTTTTGAAAAGCCCCTAGATAAGCACGACTGTACTCACCCAGCCGCAGCTTCATGCAATAACACCCAGTTTTAAAATTAAACATGATTGTATCCCATTGGGGATAAATCACTTTAAACACAATGCAATAATCTCCTTAGTTTGGAAAATCAGTATGTGAAGGTGCTACAAGATCTCTTTGCATACTTAATGTACTTTATGTACTTAAGTACCAGTAGGCTGTAGTGGTTTGAGCATTGGACTACAACTCTGGACATCAGGGTTCAGCTCCCCACTCAGCTATGAAAACCCACAGGATGACCTTGGGCAAGCCAGACACTCTCAGCCCCAGAAAATCCCATCTTAAAATGGCCATAAATTGGAAAGAACTTGAAGGCACACAACAACTTTTTAGCCATTGTGTCAACAAAAGGTTGTACTTTGACAATTCTATTAACAACATTGCTTTTTGTAAGCTGCCTTGAATCCCAGAGTAGGAAAAAGCCTGATGATGATAAATACACAAGAAAATAAAAATGAAATAAAGAAATGATCTTGACTGACTCTAGGAATACAGACTGGAATTCACTTGGGTACTTTGTAAGTAGACTTTGTTGTTATGGGTGCCTTCAAGTCATTTTCGACTTATGGCAACCCTAAGGCAAACCTATCCTATCATAGGGTTTTCTTGACAAGGTTCTTCAGAGGGGGTTTGTCATTGCCATCCTCTGAAGCTAAGACAGGTGTGACTTGTCCAAGGCCACCCAGTGGGTTTTTATGCTTGAGCAGCGAATCAAATCGAGTCATAGTCCAATCCCCAAACCACTACACCATGCTGTCTTATGTCTGCAGGAAATAGAACTGAGCACTTTCACAGCATTGTATACAGCAAGGGCTGCCATGATTTTCCCACAAGGGGGCCAGTAAAGTGACCATTGCATATAGAGACTGTTGCCCAACAGGACATCAGCCAGGGAGTGCCAGTGTCCATCGGTAGAGCTTTTGCGGGTGCCCCATTATACACTTACACAATTCACTTCCTGAGTGCCTCTGCTACATAGCTAAAGAGCTTATTGCTCAGCATTTTAAACTGGCTCTAGCCTCCTGGTTGGAGCTGGGATGCAGAATGGAGGCAAGGATTATCACACACTAAATCACCGCCAAATCGTCAGCCATCATCGGGCCGGGTCCTCGCCGCGCTCCGCCAGCACTTTTTAGAAGTCTGAAAGTTTTCCGACTTCTAAAAAGTGTTGGCAGAGTGCATCTTGGACCTGGCTGGGACCCAGTCTGATGGCGGCTGGTGGTTCAGCAGTGATTTAGTATGCAATAATCCCCACCTCCACCCTACGTCCTGGCTCCAGAAGCTGGAGCTGGTTTAAAATGCTGAGTGATAAGCTCCTAAGCATGCATAAAGATACACAATGTAAACTGCAATAGAGAATTCTAGCCATAGGCTCTTTTTTTCCTTTCCCAACCAAAATTATGCCCACCTGCCCTTTTCTTCATTACCAGTCACATTGGTATAGCTGTAAATTCTAAAGAAGAGGTACTTTTCATGAGAATTCCCATAACCATACCCATCCAGGGGAGTCCAAAAATGCAGACATTTGATCTATATTTACGTGTGTGTGCTTCTGCATGCACATGTGCACACATGTGTGCATGCACAATCATAGCTCCTAACCTATTTAATGCTGGGGAAGCATAAAATTCTGCCAGCATATTTACAGAGGAGGTCCAGGAGGGTGAGAGTTCCAGCTGGGCATGGCATGAGAGGACTCCATTGACTCAGCTCTCCCTGGCCAATCAGAGACCATTCAGATCAGAAGCAAATTCTAAGTACTTCAGCAAACTATGTAGAAAGTGGCAATTCTTCTTCTCACTGTTTTTTTTTTAATCCTTAGAGTTAGTGGCACCATGTTTAGTATTTATGAGATCATAAGCTAGCATCATATTCAGTATTTACAAGATCATAAACTGGACTTATGATCTTGCAACTTTTGGAGTTTTTCACACAGCTAAAAAAATGCAACTTGCCCAGTTTCAATCCTCTTCCAGGATGCAGCTGCATCCCAGAAGAGGATTGAAACCAGGCAAGTCGCATTTTTTAACTGTGTGAAAAACTCCTTTAGGATTCATGCTTTTGGTTATTAAAGTCTGAACATGATCCTAAAACCAAATTCTTAAACCAAGCAATACAACAAACAAAGATTTTCTGAGGCACTGCAGATCAAAGCACTGGGAAATTACATTTCCAGCATTCTCCCACTTGTGGGGCATGTTTAGAGAAGCAGTTGCAACCAGACCCCAGCAGCCTCTTCTCTAGGCACCCCATGACAGGGAAAGAGCTTCATTTGTCTTTTCCCAGCATCCCAATCTTCAATGCTTCAGAATCCCTTCAATTTAGGGGTGCTGCCTGGCTTAAGGGGTAGCATTGGGGAGGTGGCATTATCAAATATAGCTATGACAGTGGGGTTATGTCACAGTAGTTACATCTGATAATGTTAGCCATAGTATCATAGTGCATTTCACTATAGTAGTATAGAAAAAAAGAAAGGAGGGAGGGAGGGAAGTCCCCCCCAATAGGATTCTAGCCATTGTCTTTCAGACTGTGCATTAGACTCTGTTTATTTGCACTGCAGTTCAGGATCTCTAGAGTTCATTCCAGCACATTTAAGCAACCCCTTTCTCCAGGAAATTTCCATTTTACCTGTGTCAATATTTGCCTGATCCCAAGGTCCTACATTTATTACACAGTACTGCCCCATTGCCTAATAATATGCTGGAACATTTGTTACATAAATGTCTGTACTTCTCTAAGCTGCCCTTTGCATGTATTTGTAATGCAAAATGCTTTGATCTGAAACCATGCAAAATCAGGATTACCTAGGAATTCACCAATGCTACTATTATGTAGTATATTTCTAAAGAAACAGGATAACACTGGCATATACAAATGAAAACTGGGACATGTGTAATGAAGCAAGATTTGAGAGTGCACAAGATGATAGGAATTATTATTTACAAAGAACAGGAAACTGTTGCAGCAGTTTGCTTTTGTCTGAGCCAACTGAGGAGGACATGATTCTGCCCTTGTTTTCTCCTCTCCTCCCCTCTTGGTGAGTTAATTGAGGGAAAAACTACATTTGCATTTTGAACTCAATTTGCAACAATTAAAGTAAGCTGAGGCAACGGGGAAAAGTGGGAGGAGAGAGAAACTGGGATATTTTAAAAGCAGCTGAAAAAGTGGGACAACAGAAGAGTAATCAGGACTGTCCTTGCTAAATTGGGATAGCTGCCAGGTATGCAGTAGGGATGTAATCCAATACATAAACAATTCTGTATCGGATCATTATACAGAGACTTGAGACCTGCTTTTAGTTGTCCAAAGCCCTCTCAAAAGCTTCACTTGGGCTAATAAAATTACCGCTATTAAATATTTGTTGTGGGTGCCCTCTGGGATCCTGGCATTTTGGATAACACCACAATTAAAGGTCCTTCAACTAGCGGACTGCACTTCAGAATAGGAAACATAGGAGATTAGTTCATTGGCCAATGGAATAAAGGCACATTTAATTTTCAAAAAGGGTGTTGTCGCATTCACCTGTGCCGGGGTGAATTCAGCCCATATAAAGCCCAGATGCCAGTCGCACTTATTGTATGCCTTTTCAAAAACAAGATTTCCCCTTATTTGAAAAGGCACAGGATAAGCCCGGCTGGCATCCCAGCTGTATACATGCTGCATTTGCCCTGGCTCAGGTGAATGTGATAACACCTGTATGAAAATTAAATGTATCCTTATCCTGTCGGGGATAGGGAGCTTTAAAGCCAATGCACTAATCTCCATAGCCACCTTGCCTGGTATTGTCTGATGCTTGGGGCAGTGACTATTCCACCACTAGAATTCTCTCAAAATGGTACACCATCCCATTGAAGAATTGGGGGGGATACAATCAGGCCTATCCTTGATATGGTTCATACCTTTCAACTGCCCTGATTTGGCAGGGGCCAGTTTCTCTATCCTCCTCCCACTTTCTCACTTTGTCTTCTGCTTACTTTGGGGCCATTCACACTGGTGGCATTGCTCTGGAAGGAACTGGGCAGATTTGGGGGGGGGCCGTCCCAAATCTCTCTGTTAGCAAGTGCCCACTATGATTTGAGGGGCATTTAAACCCGAATGCCTTACTCAGAAATCGGGTTTAACTTGAAGGCGCCTGCTGTCAATCAAGCGATCGTCATAGGTGACGTTTGCAGCAATCATTGGGCCATGTTTCCCCCCCCCTCCTTTTTTTTAAAAGAGCCAGGCACAAAATGCACCAAAATGCGCACATTTTGTCAAATAAACCTCTTTTGTGTGTATGTCTGTGTGTTGTGGACATCTGGGTCAGTGCAGGTTATGATCTGCCCTTGGCCCCATTTTCAACCCCAAAACACAAGCTAATGCATCCTGTTTCCCCCACTCCTTGCCACCCCAGAATGCCTCTTACACATGTAATAATAATAATAATAATAATAATAATAATAATACATTCCTCACTTCGGAAATGCCAGAAAAGGATGCGATTGTCATGCATTCTTTTTTGCTTTTAAAAGGCTACCCCTGAATTCCTTAGAGACAGTAGCAAAAGCATGTATCATTTTGCCAATTTGAAGAGCAACAAATGTAACATTCGAATTGTTACATTCATTTGCAATTCTAGCCCTTTGCAACATTTCCCCTTTGCTGGAAGCCAGCAAATGAAAGGGAAAGTTAACAAGCTGCTAGCCATGTTCTATCCATCTATATATCTGCCTGAAGAAAAAAAAACATGTGCATATTTTGTCAAAAATAAATTTAAAAAATAAAAAAGGGGGGAAGGTGCCTGATGGGAGCTCCATTCGTGCCCTGCCTTTGACCTGACCTGAAATTACCCTTTTCCTCCTGCTACATTCTCTTCAGAGGAGCTTTGCCATTGCCTTCCACTGAGGCTGAGAGAGAGTGACCTATCAGTCACCCAAAAAATCATGCGCATAAATTGTCAAAAATAAAAAAGGCTTCTGTTGCAGCCTGATTTCCCTACATCCCCTGGCTTAGCCCTGCAGCCCAATTTCCCTTGGCAATCCTCCTCCTCCTCCTTCCTTCCGACCCTCCCCTCCCTCTGAGGTGCCCTGAATTGACCCTTCCCCCCCTCCTTCATCCTCCTCCTGCTGCTCCTTTAGGGTATGCCCTCCATGGCTCCCTTCTTCCCATGGTTCCTTCATCCTCCTCCTCCTCCTCCATCACTTTCTCCACTCCCCCTGCCAGCCCTTTGCAGTCCAGTCACCCTGATTTCCCCTTTTGCCTCCTGTCACCCTTTGCATCCAGAGTCCCCTTTTTCCTTTGGCTCTTTCCTCCTCCCGCTCCCCTCGGATGAGGGGAGGGAATGCTCTGACTTCTGACCGCCCTCTGACCTTAATCCCTCCCTGAATTTGCCCCGATCATGATCGAGGGCAAGTTCATATTTCACGGAACCCGGGTCTTTTCAGAAAAGACGGGTTTTAGCCCGATTCCCGATAATTCGCACTAAGGGGCATTTTCTTGTGCAAGCCTTGACATGGATTGTGACAGAATAGGGACCAATATGAACTTCACGTGGAAGAATCGATTTCAAAACCGAGTTAAAAGGTAATGTGAATGGGCCCCAAGATTGCCACAAACTGAGTTCAAAGTGAGAAAGTAGTTTGTGCTCAATTTACTCAGCAGGGCAGAAAGGACAGGCATCATCAGAATCTTGCCCTTCCCAGTAGGCTTGGCAAAAAAGCAAACTGCTGCACCCTCTCCTAACTTGTAAGGCTGTTGCTTGACCACACATGCCCCATTTTTCATCTCTGAAATGTTGGAAAGTATGATACTGGAACGTATTGCAGGATGAGAAATATTTCTCAACAAATCTTGAAGATTTCATCATTTTAGCTGAGGTGGCAGATGTTTTATCAAGTTATACCTGGCTCTTGTGATTTGGGGCAAGAAACTGTATTAGAGGTTCTGCACAATCAGAGACATTATTATTTTAACTGCTTACTCTGCACTCTGGTGGGGATGTTGCAAGCTGTTCATTTTTTACAGGACTCTCAGAAGGATCACCACTTGTTTATTTTAAGAATAAGCAGTGTTGAAGGGCAAATGATAAACTAGAGATTAAGGAAAGCTTTTCACAAAGAACAGAGAACAGTTGGAAGTCATGAGAGTCACTTCACTGCCAATTTGAGCCCTTTAAAACTGGTGTCATATTGCAAAGATATCAGAATGGTCTCATTCATATGAGACATACTGTGATTTTCAGATGGTTTAAATCTGAAAGCTGCCATCCCTGCCAGACACTAACATGCTAATTTCCTGTTTTCCTCAATACACCAAAAGTGGCAGATAAGCCCTTTCAGACTATCTACATTAAAACCCTAAACATAGTTATTAAAATAAGGTATATTCAATTCAATGAGGTAATATTTACTTTCTACTATGTGTGTTTAGGATTCCAGTCTAATAATTCTACTTTGAAATTCAAACTGGGCCTTAGTAATTCTTAGAAGATTTGTTTTTGGACTCGAATTTCTCAGCCAGTATGACCACAGGCTGGGAGATTCTAGCAGTTGCAACTAAAAAAAAAACTTTTCATAGCTCTGGATCATCTTGCTAACCTGAGAATTTCCTAAACTCCTTTTCCCATACTTGTTTCTTTTCTCCCACTCACATCTCTAATGTTCTTGAAATGAGCTTGCACCCTCTTTACAGAGCTGAATAAACCACCTCTTATCACCGCTCCCTGAACTTTGCCACAGACTCTCCATATGGCCCTGCATCTGTTTAGCAAATAGTTTCTTTCTATAGTGCTTGCAGTTATCAATCATATTGCCATTTAAGACTCTAAAATGGGTTTGCAGGCAAATGCTGTGAAATGAAGGCATTTTTAATTGACTGTTGCAGATCCTTATTATGTCGTTTCAGGATGTCAAGTCAAAATTGGTGCCAAAAGTCCAACTGGAGAGGGTAGAACATTATCATCTAAATAGCTTGGCGTAACAGCATATACCTCAGCATGTTGGAAGGAACTGCAGCTTGTGTGTGTGAGAGAGATATCTTTAATGTATCACCATCTACACTTAATAAATTTACAAAAAGATCAGTCCATGTTGAAGATAAATGATGCAGAATTATATACACTGTGGTGTAGTGGTCAGAGCATTGGAGTGCAACTCTCGAGACCAGTATTTGATTCCTTGTTCAGCCATGTAAACCACTGGGTGACCTTGGGTGAAACACACACTCTCAGCCCTAAACAGCCTTTTGATAGGGTCACCTTTGGCTTGACATAAGTCAGAAAAACAACAACAAAATTAATCAGAATAATTTATTGCATGTATGAGAAAAGTCATTGAAAAAGCCACTTACTGTGTCTGTTTATTTTTTTTCATACATAATAGTCATACCCTCCCCAAGTGTCCTGATCTGTTAAAGACAGACTAGGTTAATTCTCTGTTGACCCACTTTTCAGCATCTTCTAAACTGCCTCTTTCCATTTTCTCCTGTTGTTCTGTCTTATTTTCATTGCTACAAACAGCTCAAAATGCCAAAGTCGCTTGTACTCATTTAACTCAGCAGGGGGAGAGGAGAGGAAATAATTTTGCCATTCCCTGTAAGCTTATACAAAAGCAAACTGCTGCAGCCTCTCCTAGCTTGTGCGTTCATCCTCATTAACAACATTTGTCATATTGACCACATTTTGATCTTACTTAACCACATTAAAAACTACTCATTCTTCTACACCAAAGCTGTTCAGAAGGTATATCAGGATCTTCTGATAGATTAATATGAAGTAGATTAGCAAAAAAATTCAGACTCACAGTTGCATGACAATGACTTTCCTCCTGCCTTAAATTTTATTGCTGTAATAAGACATTTTTGGCATTAATTTTTATCTGGAAGGGCTATGAGCTCCATTTTGTTTAGATACTCAACATTAAATCCCTCAGCTCAGAATTCATCAGTACTGCATATCTCTTGTACTATGCTCCAGCTAAAAAAAATACACCCTAAAAGCTTGAAGTCTTTCCTGTCATGCTCTATAATCTGCTTGTACAGTCCTCTGGGGTACTTTACTTCAACTGGCCAGACTAGACTGGATTCCTAAGAATCTTAGCATGACAGGAGATGGAAAATAGATATTATACATGCCTTGAAAAGCATCAGCATCTCACTCTAATGCAATGGTTGAACCTTACCAGAGTTTGGAAAAATAGGAAGGCTGGCTGTAGGAACTAGGAATCTGAAAAAATATAACTATTCCAATATGTAATTTGGAACACACAAACTTGTTTAGTTGTAATGACTAAACAGATCAGCCTTGACCATGCCTGGTGGCTCCATGGAGGTGTTCTGAGCTCCCTGATAGGGGAGTATGCCATACCTTGATCTTTCTAAAACACATATGGAATTCGTGGCCAAAACTTACATAAGAACCTAACAGAAGCTATGATGGATCACAGCAAGAGCCAGTCTTGTCCTGCATATCCTTTCCTGCAGTAGTCACACCAAGAGCCAATGGGAAGCACCCAGGTAGAGAGAACAGCAGTAGTCAGTGGTGTAGCAGAGAGGAACAAAATAAGGACATTGTCCCCCTATTCCCGCCTCCATTTACATAAGTTCCCAAATTTGTAGCACTGGGGAGACAGAAAATGGTTCATACCTAGAACGCTCATGCTTGTGTGTTCAAGATTTCCTCCGTAACTTCCTTACTTCTTTTCATTGGATGCCAAAACTATGCCCGTACAGACTGCCGGATGCGATATCCTGGCAGTGATAGTAGGCTCAGGACCACGCACCAACCCACGTCCGAGCCCTACTACGTGCTGACGGTGCCATTACAGTGCCACCCCGCCCCCCGCGGGGACATGCGTGATGTCCTGTGCGACTGTCCAAACAGCGCATCGTACAGGACTATCACCACACTACTAGAGGGCGCTTATCGACGCCTTACCAGCAATGTGAAAAGGAGCTCCGTTTCGGAGCTCATTTTGGGCGATTGTATCTTTGGCGCGGCAACCAAACGCTGCGCCAAGATGCAGAGGAGAAAGGGGCCACCCCTTTCTCCTCTTAGCGCCAGGATGTCGGGGACATGTGGTGATCCCTGGGAGCAATGCCCTGGGCGTGGCCCTTACTCCCAGGGAGTCCCTTAAAAGAACTTTCCTCTGCTGCGCACCACCCAGTGATTCATGAACTATGTTCCCAAGCACACACTGGGACTTGCTAGGGAGATCTAGTTTCCTTTCTTGCTAGCCCACAACCACCCGTAGACGAGCTTCAAGCGTGTACAGGGAGCAGAGAGAGAGACATAGTACTTTTTAAGAAAGAAGTTTATTTTAAAGAAATAGCGAATAGAAAGAATTCATTCATGCAAAGCCGCTGCTTCACAGGTCTAGAAAAACATAATTACAAAGAGTTCATTTCAGCAAAGCTATTTGGATAACATAACAAAAAAACATCAGACGTACTGACTGACACTGTTTCTGAGTACTCACCACAGTGATGGGCTTTGTAGTCCTTGTGGAATCTTGGAATCAGGGAGCTGGCTCCGTGCCAACTCTAACCTGCATTCCTCGAGCCGGTCCTCCAGCTGCTCAGAGGACAAAGAAAGATGGAGAACAAAGGAAAGCATGGTTTCCCCCCAAGCGGAGAGGGGGGAGAGACAAAGAAAGCATGGTCTCCGGGTATTTTAAAGTCCTCCCCTGGAACCTTCTTGAAACTGCCGCTCTGGCACTGCTGATGGCCAGGTGCGCTTATGTCAGCTATGAGGTAGCTGCTCATTGCATGTGATGTCAGCTCTCATTAGCATGTAACTCCCCATATTAACCCTTTGTATCAGGAAGTTTCCAAAGACAGGATGACTAGTCATCACAGGACATGAAGCCCCAAGGACACCCCTTTTCTGGGCCATGGAAAAGCAACATTTTGCTGCTTCTGAGTGGCCCAGAAAAGCACTGGATTATCCAGCATGAAAAGGGGCTGGTGCAGGCGCCCTTTTGGGCAGTCTGTACCGGCCTCTATTTCTAAAAGATCAGCTGAGGTTTTCACTTACTGCATACAGTTGAAAAACAGGACACTTGTAGCCAAGCAATATCAGTGTGTGGTCAAGATGGTGAATGTTATTAAGAACAGCATACAAGCTAGGAGTTGCTCCAGCAGTTTGCTTCTGCTTGAATCTGGAGAGGAGAAACCCCATCTCTTCTTCTTCCAGCTGAGTTAATATAGTACAAATTACTTTTACACTTTGAACTCAGTTTGCAGCAAATGAGTAAGCTGAGGGCAAAGTTGGATGATGAAAGGAAACTAGGGTGGGTTACAGACCGCCATTTAGTACGTAATGAATACTACTAGGGTTAGGAAGGGGGCGGTGCTTCCGCACTCCCCTCCCTAGTACGTATTCTGTACGTACAATATGGGCGGCCGTTCCACATGGCGGCCGCCATATTTACATATGGAGCTGGCGCCGCACGTGTCGGCAGGCGTCTATGACGTCGCGAGTCCGCCCCTGCGCCTCGCGACGTCATAGAGGCGCCCGCTTAAAGAAGCTCCATTTTGGAGCTTCGTTTTTGCTCCGTAACGGAGCCGCGTGGTTTGGCTGCAGCGGCTCTCCTTACGGAGCACAACAGTGGCGGCGGCAGATCGCCACAAAGCGGCGTTTATAACCCGCCTAGGACATCTAAAAGCGCTGAAAGTGAGGTGCAGAGAAAAAAATCAGGGCACATAGGCCCAAATCCCATAGAAGCTACAAAGATATGTTTTCTGGGCCACTGGTAAATGAAGGTAAAGACCTTAACCGTTGTATTTGCTGTGTAGAAACTGATTGTATTAATTAATCTGGCTATTTTGCAAATAGAGGTAAGCATCCTTGAGCCCAAGAAACCACTGATATATGCTGGTTCAAATCAACCTTGCCCACCATTTGAGTTTGGATGATTTTTTTTCAGAAATGTTTTTGCAGTTATGAATTGTAATGACAGCTTACCATATCTCTGCATTACTGACCAATTTTTTGGTCATTGCAGAGGTCATATTTTATACCAACTGCACAAAGACCAAAGTCCTCTCCATAATGCACCTTTCTCTGCTCAGCTTCCCCCCCAATGTGGCCATTTTTTGGGCCAGTGGAAAGTGAAGGTAGCAGAAGAGAAGTGTCCAGTTATTTTCCTATAGCTGGTTCCAGCAAAAGGCATCTTTCCAGGACCATCCAGAGTTCTTCCAGAGGTCCCTGAGGTCGCTTTCCCTGCCCTCTGATTGTAATGACCACAATTGGAGGAATTGCAGCTGAGAAAAGATGTGATGAAAGGAAGTTAGGGGAGTAAAAACCGGCACTTTGTGCTGGCCTGACTGACATGCTAGGGCTGAACTAGGGCCCTAGTTCAAGGCCTAGTTCTGCCGCACATGTGCCATTATGGTGCACCCTGTCCACTATGGGGTGTGCCATTATTGCATGGTGGCACAGCACCAAACAGCCCTGGCCAGAAGGGGTGTCATCATGGCATGCGACTGCTACTATGGTTCCCTTCCAGGAAGCTGCTTATAGCAGCTTCTTTTTGCTCCTGAGAGGGAGCAGATCACTGCCGTGGGTGCGGTGCTGCAGCAATGATTCAGGGCTAAAAGGGGCGGTGTTTAGCTGCCTGTCTGTCGAGCCCCTTACACAGGAGACTATTATGCATGTATGTATGTCTCCCAATCCTGGATATTGGCCAAAAAGTACTTTAAATAAACAAATGAGCAAATAAATAAATTGGGATTATATTTTAAAATGGGTCTGTCTGAGTATTTGATTAATACCAGTAGACGGTAGTGGTTTGAGCATGGACTATGACTCTGGAGACCAGGGTTTGTAGTCCCACTCAGTCTACGAAACCCACTGGATGTCTTTGGAGGAGTAGTCTCTCAGCCAACCTCCTCTGAAGAACTATGCCAAGAAAGCCATGTTAATTTGCCTCAGGGTTGCCTTAAGTCGGAACAACTTGAAGGCACACACAACAAACACAAACAACAACAACAACAAACATAGTAGTGTTGTGTTCCTGGGTATTTCTTCTTTAATGGGAAATTTGGTGCCAGAGACAGAAAAACATGAATGGGCCAGGATTCCCCACCCCCCAAAAAAGAAGACCAATTCCACATGTTTTGGCAAACTTTTTAATCAAAAATTATAATACAACATGTCAGATGAGGTAAGCCTTGCACAAATAAACAAAAAATCTTTAACCTTCTAGACATCCCTTGACGACTTCTTCCCAAACACATCCAGGTAATTTTGCTTGTTGTTTGTTCAGCCTCCACCTTTTCTTATGATTTCCATTTTTGTGGCCAAATTTAAGATCCATGTTTCTTTAATAGGGGGCAACTGGTGAGACAGCTTATTTGCTCTCCCCCTTTCTCTTTCTTTTGCCATCACATATGCTCCATAATAAATTCTGGAAGCAGATGCTTTACCTTCCCAGTTGTAGGCAGACACACACAGGATTAAGATTAGATTAGCTAGGACAGGATTAGTTGAGTAGGGTTGCTAGAACAGAATTCGCTGTTTCCAGATCAGGCTTTACTGCTTTATTTACTGCGACACATTGCAGCAACCTAACACTGAAAGTCTCCAGTCCTCCCTCCCAATCCTCCCAATGCTGCTAAAAAAAAAATATCAGCTAGACAGAAGACAAGGGAGAAAGTGAGCAGGGAAGTGTAATGACTTGCAAAAAAGGAGATTCTTAATTGAGGGGTATACCTATAGCTGCCCCTCCTCCATGGGAAAAAAATCTTTTGGTGGATGCACTGTCTAGAAATTACCTCACTTGGCCATATTGGCTAGGAGTTGTAGTCTAAAAGAAAGGGGGGAAATTATAAACTCTTTTGACTGAAAATCTGCACAAATTCTCATTCCAGTCACAGACTGCAGAAGGATAAAATTCTGAAGGCCACAGGAAGCATTTTGTTGGTATAGTGCTCACAAAAGTACCCACTGTAAAGGTCACCTGAAGGGCAATATACAATTGATCCAACAAAGCGTAAGGTTGGGAGGAATATGAGATGAGGCTGTAAGGTTAAGATTTATAGCCTATTAGGTTTAGAGGGCTCTTAGATTTAGGTACATAAAACCTTAAGCTGTACAGCTAATGCCAAATGCAGTTACCAATTTTTTTCCCCTACAGAACCGATAAGAGGACAATGGTGGTAATTGGAAAGTAAAGAAAAGCAAATCAGAAACAGGTGTCATGCGTCCTGCTCTTCATAGTGTGTGGGTAGAGAAGGCCTTTCCCTCAAAGCTTAAACACTGGGGGATCATTTAAGAAACAATTACAGTAAATGGTGTCCTAAGGGGATAAGAGTATTAAAAGAAAATGAAACTTAATAGGCTGAATTGACTTCGCTTATTCCCTGAAATTTATTATGTTCATAAACCTTGGAACAAATACAGTAGTGGAGAGATTAAGCAGTAGGTGGCGGGGAGGGCGACCGTTCTCTCTGCATCCTGTCCTGTTGCCGTCCTCTGTTGCAAAATGGGAACAGAAAGATACAAATGATATAACCCCTTTAGGGACATTTCAACCGTTTCAGAATTTGCCTCTGGGAGACGTTAACAGCGGCAATCTCTCCAAAATTTGGCACAGCTGTTACTAATAAAAGAACCCGTTTCATGGCCCGAGACATCTGGGAATTATAAAGGGGGGGAAGATAATAAAATTAAGGTTCAGCAAAGCAGTTACATTTGAATGAAATTCCAGAAAGCCATATGTGACTTGTATATTTCAGTTTTGTACAGAGAACATACAAAAGCCCGCTGGAGGATAAAACCACACAGTTTGAATGAGAGGACGTGGGCATTTGGCTATTATTTTGAAGTGTTCCTTTTACTATGCCTGCTTGGGATTTAAACCTATGGCTTCACAAATTCACAAAACGAATCTTGCTGTCTTGCAGTATATCTTCAAGTGATGCCTAATTAACCAATGGAATTCAGTCTCCAAATATATAGTGATGTCTGTTAACATAAACGATTAAACAAACAAACAAAAAAGGGTTGGATAGATAATATTTCCATCAGAGTATAAATACTAGTTTATAAGCCTCTCCTGTTGAGAATTCAAATCTCTTCTTGCCAAGTGAGCTTTCATAAAGAAAATACGCCAAGGGAAAACTATTTTATTCTCCCAAAGCTTTTAATTAAGAGGGGGAAAACATCACTACCTTTGTGCTTTGGAAGATCTTTGCAATGCTGTTGACTTTATTCATGGGGTAACTTGAGTGGGTTGCTTTAAATTCTAAAAGTTTTTAGTCCTTGTATTTTTAGGGTTTTAAACTCTATTTTGTGAACCACACAGAGATCTTCGGCTACTGGACAGGGCATCCTGTTAACTGTGAGTTTCCTTTTTAGATGTTTGTCCTGAGGTTGAAGGAGTGGGAGGGAAAAAAGAAAATAAAGGTATCAATGAATGTGGTCCAAATCTCCAATTGCTTTGTTACAGAGAAATGGAAGACAATAAAAACAGCATAGAAGCTTAATAAAATTTAAGAAGAGCTAAAAATAAAAGGCATTCTACCAAAATACAGGTTGGAAGCATATTGTGTGTGAGAGAATGTATATCCTTTTCCCTACCCTTGGGACTTGATGATATTCCCCAATAGCCTTGCTGGCATCTTATTTTACTGAAGAACCTATAGAAACAAGGTTGTTGTTTTTAATAAACCAGGAGTACAATATAGCTCCTCTGCATTCAGCACAAGTGTTTGTGGTGAAAATTAAAATGTCACTACTAATTTATGCCTTTTCCATCCTACCAGCCCGAATATATGTAAATACCAACAGCCATCCTTCACGCTTCTCCTGTTAAATACAATTTATTAACGCCCCAGTTCAACCCAGCATTTTTCATATCCTGGCATCATTAATCATTTTTTAAACGTGCTGGTTTTGTTGTTCCTGCAGCATGACAGGCAGGCGGGACCCTTCCCGTGTTTCTTCAATCCTTGCAAATTGTATAATAAGTACATCCTCTGGGACTTCACAGCTTTGGACATGTCAGACTTCATTTTTATAAATCCCCATTTTCATCCTTAAAAATTGCCTGCTGCGGCAAAGTGATGTTCTGCACGCAGCATTTGTGGGCGGGATGTTGTTTCTCAGATTAGAAGCAATTAGATTAGTGTGGTGGAATTAAACTCAAGGAGCTATCAAGTCCAAAATAATGAGAAACTCAGGAATGACAGTTACAGTGCTCTTGGAAATGGGCAACTTAAATGTCATTCCCTAATCACACATTGCATTTCCTCTCCTGAGCTCATGGAGCTGATTTAGATATTATATCAGCTGCATGAATGTCTACCCCCAAATTTCCTACTTCCATTTCTTTAGAAAAACAGACTGCAGTATTAATACTTCAGTATTAATGGGTTATCCCATTATTAAGAAATGGAGATGAATGAGAGGACAGTTCCTCTCATTGATGGAATAATCACAGGATAATTACAGCGTTGTCTGATAATCTTCGCACAATCGCGTGATAAGAACAGGAGCATCACACTTGCTCTCATCCTTCTCCTGTCATTACTTCCTGTCTGATTATCTCCTATGGCTGCAACCGCGTTGCAGAAATAATCCAGTTTGGCACCACTTGTCTGGCAACTACTATTCCCAGAATTCCACAGCATGGAACCATGGCAGTTAAAGTGGTGTCAAACCAGATTATTTCTACAGTGCATATGCAGCCTATGACACCATCAATTCCCCCTCCACAAATCTTGGAACAATGATTGTTTGGATTACAGCTCCCATGGCCCTGCTGACTAGGAAATGCTGGAAGATGTAGTCAAAAACTGCAAAAGCTGTAGTCCTTTCACAATGCACATTTATAACACTTTAACTGTTGTGGCTGAATGGTGTGGAATCTTGGAGTTTGTAGTTTCCTGAAGCAATGGAGAGAGAATTCTTTGGGAAATAATTTTAAATTCCCCTCCCTAAACTGCAAATCCCAGAATTCTATAACATATTGCCATAGCAATTAAAGAAGCGCTATAACTGCATAATGGGGAAAGGACCAGTGACAATCTCAGGTCAAAACCTGGCCACTCCAGACCACACTATCAACATCACCTGCACTTCCAAATATTTCTCTGCAAGCTTATATTCAGCTTCATGAACTTTTTCTGCCACTTCAAGCATTCACCCTGTCATTTCATTCATTTAGGCCCAGTGGTTTATATAACTGAATTGATGGTTCTCTTGGTATGCTGTGTGGTGATTCATCATGCAAATGTTCCAGCATATGTGCGGGGAGGTGCATAGGGAAGCATTATGAAAATGCAGGCTGAGCCACAAAGTGCGCTGATTCATAGATATGGTATTTGTCAAGTATTCACATACAATCTTTGTTGTTTTAATTATAATGCATTATGGCTCCAGTTCTGAAGAGGGCTAACACAGCATAACACTATGCTGCAAAAATAGCCTAAGGGCACCAAAAATAGTGGTGCATGAATAAAATAGAAAGATAAAGGGTAAAAAAAATTCTAATATATTAACTTTAACATAAATCATAATTGTAATTTTCCCCCCAGCATATATCTTCATATAAAATATCTGTCAGGAACTGCCTCCACCTGTTATTTCAGTTATCTGAATTATTTCGGCCAGATCCCTTACTTCAAATTAATCTTATACAAACTTCCAATCTTGCCTTGCTAGTATTTTTCTAAATCATTTGGTCTTCCTAAAACAATGACAATTATCTCCTTGTTCTTTCAACTTTTTAAAAGTTTTAGTAACTTCCGATAATATCTCTTAAACTCAATTATTTTTCTTTCCAAAATACTAGAACTGGCTTCAAATCTTTGTCTACCTTCTCTGTACAATGGCATTGTTAGGGCAGATACAGTGGTGTGGCCTGCACTGGATGACATCCCTGGAGAGGGGTGACACCCAATTGGGCCCTCCCCACTGCACCGTCTCCCATGCATGTTCCTCTGTCCCTATGCAAGCTCTTCCCCCGTGCATCATCCCCTACATACTCCTCTGTTTCTGTGTGTGCTCCTCCCCTGCACCATTACCTATGCACTCCTCTGTCCCTATGCAGGCTCCTCCCCCTGTATTACCTGCTGCACACTCCTTTCTCCCCGCTTCGGATCCTCCCCCCTCACCCTTCTATGTCCCTGCATGCTCTCCTCTTGCACCATTCATGGCATATCCCCACACCTTCCGCTGCGCTTGCTCCTCCCCTCCATACACGCTCCTCCATACTATTTGCACTACTCCATGCGGTCTCAGAAGGAGGGAGCATGTGCAGCCCCCCCGAAACCTCACCACTCAGAAGCTCCACCTACTGCACTGGGTGACACCAAGTGCAGGGACACCACTGTCTCTGTAGATTTATCTTTGAGCCAATATATAAATTTGTTCATCTCCATCACGTCTGCTCATTTGATTAACTATTCTTCACTCATGAGTGGATTTTGAATTTTCAGATTTTGAGCATACAAGTAAATTCTGGTAACTCTGATAAAAGCAGATGCATTCAATCAATGTGATTTACCTACAGATTGACTCACAATTGAACCATTTATTGACTAGTTGATATTAACCAACAGGATACTAGCTGGTGTTCTTTTTACTCAGTTAGCCTGTAACGCAGAGGTATGGAATGTCTAGCTCTAGGGTTGATTCTTATCTTCCTGAGATCCCAGTCTAATCCTTCTGGCTTCTAAAAAGCTGAGATGCCTCTTCCTAGCCTTCAAAAGATGTGCTGCTGTTGGAGCTTGAGCATAATTCCAGGAGTGCCAGAAATGATTGTGTAAATAATTCTTGGAGACTTCTTTTCTTAGACCAGTGGAAAATCTGACCATTTGTGTAATTGGCCAGTAATGCATTCATAAGGCTCAACAGAATTATTTAATGATACAATCAGAGGAACACTGTGTATGGCTTTGAGAATCAAGAGAGCCCCTTAAAATTATCTCTGATCAGGATGTCTGCTCCTTGCAGTGGAATGATACTTTTCTCCAGCAAGAACTTCACAGCCCTCCCAGCAGAAGAAAGTCCCTTTATGAACTGGTTCATAAGCTCCTTTGTGGTGGTAAACACCATTCACATGCTCTTTCCCCAAAGGACCTAGCTGACAGGTTTTTTGATTTTTGATTTTTTAAAAAAAGGAATTCATTGGACCTTTCCCGTCCTGTACTTCTGAAAGATTTAGGACTTACACAACCACTGCAGCCTTGCAGCATTCCCAATCAGAAATGATGCCTGCCAACTTTTATAATAAATGTGTTTGCTGCATATACCAAAGGGAATCTATAATTCAGAATATATCTTGACTCCAGTCCAAAGTGAATAGCAACTTGCATTCTTTATTCATTTTATTAAAAAAAAATCAGAAGGCTGATCTAGGGATGGCTCATTCCATTCACCTTAGACTCTTGTCAGACCCAAATATTCAGTGAGGAGGCTGAAAATATATCTAAAATATAAGGCATCCTTTTCATATAAATATCCTCAAAAATAACACTTAGTTTATTGTATACATTTTTAAACCCAGGCCAGCCCTGCCATTAGGCAAGGTGAGGCAACTGTTTAATGCAGCTGATACTGGAGATTATTGCACAGGGACGGGGACAAGGACAAGAAAGGAGCAGGTTGTTCTCTCATTCTTATCCCGTCCGTGACCATACAAAAGAATTCAAACTTGTCATGCTGATCTTGTCATTGTTCCATCAGTGAACTGGAACTGTATTAATGGATTCTAGAGTTAATACAAAATGAGGGGACAATTCCACTTCACTGACAGGACAATGACAGGATCAGTGCGATGTCATATGAAAGACTTTCATGAAATCACTGTCATTTATGCTCCCTGGATGAACAGTAACAGGATTGGCACAACAATATGTGAAAGCCCTTACCATTATCACATGGGAAGGATGGGACAGAGACAGGGAAAGGACAGGACAGTGACGTCCTTTTCCGCATTTGATAATCTCCACTGTGAGGTAGCTGTGGTCCTTCCATCATTGTCAATCTGTTCCTCCTGAGTCCACCAGTCATTCTCATCCATTCAAGAGCATGTAAGCACAAGATGTAGCCTGGCCTCCCCTAAATAATAATATGCTGTTAAGTTTCTATACCAATCAGAGACTATTGAGATTATCACACTCAGGTGGGACAAGGTCGGGATCACTCTCCCATCCTTATCCCATCAGTGGGGTGATCATACGAAAGCCTTTCATATCGTACGTCCTGATCCTGTCATTGAAGTGGCAATGCTTTAACACAAACTTCCATTAATGCAAAATGCCACTTCAATGACAGGATCAGCATGATGTAATTTGAAAAGTTTTTGCACCATCGCTGCCACTCGCGCTTTCTGGGTGGGACAATGTCCCAATAAGGGTGATGTCTTATGAAAGTACTTCCTGTGATTGCACAGGAAGGATGGGGCAGGGATGGGACAAGGACGTCCTGTTCTCTATAGGATAATCTCCTAAGGTTTTGTCAGCACTGACGACAAGAGGCCTTTCCCCACACACATTACATTAGAAACACACACACACACAAATTGCATTTCTTAATTGTTTTCTTCATTTAATAATTATCTTGCACTCAGTGAAGAAAAAACATTGTAGATTAATAGAGAATAGAGCTGAGAAAGAGCTATTAATTCAGCACAGCAACCAAAACAGGGCTGGAATAACGCCACCTCCCTCTAGGCAATTCTTATCCTGCTCATATATTGGCAGGCTGGAGACTCAAATAGTTAAAAGACCAAGTTCCTGCTGCTTTATGTTCAGACTGCACTTTAAAAGGTACAGATGCATAAAACACAATGATATGCCTTGGTCAGGTTGCAGTATACTTCTAAATGAATATCTCTAAACACCACAGGATAGGAAAGGTATGTCGGTGATGATTTTTCTCGAACTGTTTCTCTGTTCTTGTTGTTTATAACTGAACTAGCAGGGTTACATGTTGCTAATAAAAGAAGTACAAAATTGAAATTGCTTGCTTCTTCCTGAGAAGCAAAGAACCGAGTTTGCCTCATTTGGACTAGCCATGTTGTCTTGCATTCTAAAAGCAGAATGCAAACCAGTTCCCTTTACCATGATTTTGAAATCCAAACAGGAAATTTATCCTATTCACTGCAGTGCAAACACAGTGAAAGTAGCTTATGGTGCAAATAAAGATTACAGATACAAGATTCCAGATGTTCTAAATCTTGGGGTCTTATTTAGCTTTAAATCAGAAAGCTTTCTAATATTCTAATTCTAACATCCTAGTAAGGTCAGGACCATAAAGCTAGCTTTCCTTTTCACTATGCACTCCTCCAGTAATATATCCAACCAAAAATGGAGACACTGCGATCACAACACCTTGTGATACTATTTTGCCATCTTTGCCTGATGAAAAAGGCTGTCAGTTTAAAAAGCCAGTGTGGTGTATTTTCATTTTTTTTAGTTGGCTCTGTAAAAGTAATGCCCTTAGATGGACTTTGGATAAGATCCTATATCTGGAGATGGAGCACTGGCAGAACTATACCACATTTCCCTGTTCACTTCATCAAAACTCACCTGTTTCTCCATCCACCACACCGTAGCTATGTTCCTATACCTGGTACATCCTAGGAGCCCTCTGGAGGTCTTAAAGAATGACACCATTGTGGATCTGTCTATAGGAACATAGCTGCATGCTACACCACCCTCTGTTCTCCACCAGCCACTAAATAGATTTATTGTGGAGACAACAAGAAATAGGACAGTTTTGGGCAGCTGGGGGTTTTTCCGTCCACAACAACTCAAAAACATATATACTGTCAATATGCTAGAATGTTTCACTAACAGGATGCCAACCAATTTTTAAACAATACTAGCTTAGGAATTTATGGCACCGCTAAAAAACAACCTGGCTTACCTCTCCTGAGTTGAATTCTAATTCAGGAGGCAGACAGGTTCTATTGCATGTAATTCGCTGCTGAATCTGCTGGCCAAATACAGCCTGGATGCAGCCCAGGTCCCTGGAGCGCTCAGCAAGCCATTTTTCAAAGTTGGGAGTTGTCCTACTTTGAAAAGTGGCTTGTTGAGCACTCCTGGGACCGGGGGTGTATCCTGGCTGTATTCAGCCAGCAGATTTGGTGGTGAATTATGTGCAATAGAACCCAGCTGCCTCCCAAATGGGAATTCAACTCGGGAAGGTAAACCAGTTTCTTAGCAGTGTGATAAACTTCTTAGTGTGTGATTTATTCATATGGTAGTTGCTGTTCAAAAAGGATTTTATAGATTCATAGTACTTTGAAAGAGTTTTCTCTTTCCAAACATGTTTGATTGATCTATCTGAACATGGTCTATCACCACTTAGTTGTGCACTGAAGAGCAGTGCCCACAACTTACACATACACATCTTCTTTCTCCTTCACTAGCCACAACTATAGCCAAGGCAAAGAACAAGATGGCACCCTCTTCCTAATCTATATACAGAAACGGGTTGACATTTCCCTATTCCTTCAATGCTGCCAATGCTGCTGAGGCTGTGTGAGCTAACTTCAGAGCCTGAGGATAAGTTGTGAGGCTTACATAGCTCTTCCCTTCAACAGAAAACATCCTAAGAATTCAGAAGGAACAGTTAGGAGGCTGCCCTTGGCATTTGCTTTATGAGACAGTCAGTTACCTATACAGGTGTATTTAAGCCACAATTCCTTGTCTTGTCTCTCTACTGAGAACATATAATCCACCACCATGGGAAAGAGCAGTGTGCAAACTGATGCTCCTCCTGCTTACACCTTCTCCTGTTGTATTTATTTACCAGAGAGACATGCTTCAGGCACTGATTGGCAGAGATAACAAATATAAGCTCTTAAAGCTTGAACCCAATAGCAATCTGAAATGTATTCTGTCAGAGTTTGTCAAAAGTCTGAAATGTTCCACGAACACCCCCTCCCTATTTTTTAGCCTTATGGAACAGGAAGATTGACATTTCTTCTTCCTCAGTTCTTTAAATTATACACTTACACATATCTTTTTCATGTAGGTTGCCAACTGCAACATTTTTTTTTCAAATCACAAAATCTATTGCAGTAATCAGCTCAACCAATGTGATCTCCTTGCTGTTGGAGGTTGGGGGCTTTCATGTCAGTAGGGTGGTGAATAAGCTCTGCTCCCAGATTTTGGATCTCTCTTCTAGAAAGGCCCCATTGGCCCCATCCTTACTCTGCTTCCATCAACTAGTCAAAACTTACAGTCAGGCTTTTATAAACTGACTAGGGTTGGGCTTTTAGTGCTATGCCATGCTGTTTTTAATGTTTGTATATAGCCATTTAATGAATTTTAATATTTTTACAGTCCTCGATATCCATGGATACTGCATCCATGGATTCAACCATCCATGGCTTGAAAATATATTTCTTTCTAAATAAAAAAAAAGTCCTTAAATTTGCCATTTTTTTTATAAGGGACGCTATTTTACTACTTCACTGTATATAATAGGACTTGAATATCCATGGATTTTGCTTTCCACAGGAGGTCCTGGAACCAAACCCCAGTGGATACCAAGGGCCACTGTAATGTGCATTGTCTTAACTTTATAAATCTTGAAATCTTGTGTTTATACTTTTATTAATGTTTTGTTTAGGTTTAATTTGTCTTGTTTTAAATATGTTGTTAAAACTTTGAGTCCTGTTATTAGGAGAAAGGTGGGACATAAATGACAACAAACAACAATATTAATACCCCAGAGATTTTATAAGCCCATGGATAATCTGGCAAATATATATATATATATATATATATATATATATATATATTATTTTTAATAAATTTTTATTGAGTAAAAAAAGACACAAAAAAAGACATAATCTGGCAAATATAAAAGATTTGGATGATAGCAAAGATAATTTGGCACCTTTCCACAGCAGGTTCAGTTTAATATGTTTATGATATAAATCAAAATGCCAGTAAGATAGATTTATGCTATTGACTAAAGTGAAAATGTGGATGCGTCTACAACTATAATGAAAGCCAATATTACATAGGCCTGTAACATCACAAAATCGTTCTTACAAAAGATATATATCAATGCATATGGAGAGCCAGCATGGTATAATGGTTTGAGCATTGAACAGACTCTGAAGACCAGGGTTTGGGTGAAACAATTTAAACAATTCTAAACAGTAAAATGTTTAGAGACAGCATGATGTAGTGGTTTGAGTGTTGGACTGTGACTCTAGAAACCAGGGTTCAATTCCCAGCTTGGCCATGAAATCCACTGAGTGACCTTGGGCAAGTCATACTCTCTCATCCTTGGGAAGGCAATGGCAAACCTCCTCTGAACAAAACTTGCCAAGAAAACCCCATAAGTTTGTCCTTGGGTCTTGCCATAAGTCAGAAATGACTTGAAAGCACACAACAGCAACAACAAACCCTAAAAACATATTAAAAATATATACCTACACAGAATTGTGTGATCCTGCCATATAATTTCTGCTGTTATTCCATTGTCCTTCTTTGAAATGCAGCTCATTTAAGAAAGTGTTAGCTAAAAAGACTGTGGAGTATAAAAAGCAAAGAACAACATAGGAAAAGCAAAGAAAATACTCTTTATTATAAAGATAGGATAGTTATTTAAGATATGATTTTGTGATATGATTTTGTTGGCCAGTGTAATTATGCTGGCTTATGTGGTACCACTAGCAAAGAAAGTGGTACAATAGCATGTTAAAAATGGCCAAAGACTGCAAAAATGGGCCTGGGCAAAGGATTGCAAAGGAAGTTGTCTCTGTCAAGAGATAAAGCAAGATCAGTGGAGCAGCTTTTTCTGACAATAAATGTTACTTGATTACAACTCCCTTCACCTTTGCCTGTGATGGTGAGGGCTGATGAGTGTTGCAGTCTAACAACATCTGGAGGATTCACCCATTACTAAAGGAATGGACTCATTGGCGGGTTACAGATGGGCAGGGGAAGACGTCTTGAAGGTGTATTCTGCTGAATACGGAGCCTCCAAACCGCCCGCCCAGGGGGCATGGCGCAGGTTATGGGGCTTCCACACTGGGGGTAGTGAAGACGCCTCACCTGGGGCCGTTTCTGACCCGCAGTTTCCATACCGCCGCCTCGCAGGACGCTGCAAAGAGAGAGGCAGCTTCCACACGGGCGGCCAAAAATGCAGCTTTTTTTTTTCTTTTGCCGGCTGGTGGATGCGCAGCTACACAGCTGCGGTGCTCAGCACCGGCAGCAGAAAGCATATGTGCACATTTAAAGCGCCCAGGCCCCTTTAAACTTTTTCCCCCGCCCTACCCAAGAACAATGGTGGTTTCCTGACAGCTGGTGATCAGCTGGTGTTGGCATCCTTGTCCGCTTGCACGTTGCTAGTATCATGGATGCCTCCTCTCCTTTGGTCCCCGTGCTCTTGCTGAATCTGCAATGCACAGCCACAGCTGTCGCCGCTGCCACCGCTGTCCCCCTGCCATCCCCCATCACCTCCCTTGTACATATGTAAATATTTAAAGTTTTAGTGTTTTTTTATTGTTAGGTGAAAATGGCGCAGGAATGTGTGTAGGGGTTCACTTTAAATTCCAAACTTTCCACAATTCTAGCAGCGCATGCGTACATGTTGCTCTAGGGTTAGGGTTATGAGCATTAAAATAGAGTGCAGCTGTGCTGCAGCTTCCACATTTGCATGGCATCTGACGCTCTAATTAGAGCCTCGGTGCAAACTGCGCATGTTCCAGGACCCCGACTCATTATGCAACACAGCAGACACGGAGCTTTTAAATGGGTAACTTAAATTAGTGGCGTAACAATTCTGGCGTACCGGTGCAGCAGCTTATAGACGGAGATGCGCAGTTACGCAGTATATAGAAAAGAAGCGGGGAAAAGCGGCACCTTTTTAATGCCGCTTCTTCCCACTTGGGGCGTGCGGGCGGCGTGTTCATGGCAGCATTCAGGTAAGGACCGTCTGGAGGCTACACCTTCATGATGTCATGAACACACCCCTTTTTGCCCGTCTGTAACCCGCCATTGTTTGTCACTGTGGTACTGCAATGTTAGTGAAATCTGATCATGCTGAGGAAGCCAGGCATGGTAGCAGATGGA
Source organism: Sceloporus undulatus (assembly GCF_019175285.1). Lineage (NCBI taxonomy): Eukaryota > Metazoa > Chordata > Lepidosauria > Squamata > Phrynosomatidae > Sceloporus > Sceloporus undulatus. The sequence goes on along the minus strand of NC_056527.1, from coordinate 25,293,305 downwards.
GACAGGAGGTTGTTCTTTACAGACACCAATAGTGTATAATGAGTGGAGCTCAGACTATGTAAGAAACTTTCAAAGAGTTTCTTGAGTGGATCCACCACTGGACAGCATTGGAGATTTTCACATGGGGACAGGATCACTCCCCTGTCTTTATCCCGTCCATGACCTGAGTGAAAGTGATTGCACAAATCACTTTCACATGAAAGCAGGTTGAAAAGCACTGTCAGGCATCAGCAGAAAGCGCTTTTAGCCATCATTGTAATAAAAGGTTCTTCTATTATTACAAAAGACTGGAAATGACGGTGACACTTGATAGCACTTTTCAGCCCACTTTCATGTGAAAATGATTTGTGCAATCACTTTCCCAAGTGGCTGAATGATGGGTTCAGCGCGTTTGCAACTGAAAATGATTTGTCTCAGATGCCGCTGACAAATAACCACAGGAAACCAAGCTGGAGGAAAGGCCACAACTTTATTAATAGCAAACAATTGGTAGGGTTGGCACCAGGCATGAGGTCAGGATCTGTGAAATCAAACAAACCCATGTTTGTCTGATTAGCAAAAACTTGGTACCCACCAGGCATTGGGATGACCTAGGGGCTAAGGAACACCGCTTGACCACAACTCTGCCATGCGTTCACATATTCGCTAAGCCCCTAGTCACCGGGAGGCATCCTCGCGTTATGGCCTCCCCAATGGCCATATGCCTGCCCTATTTGCCCTCGGATCCCGACTGACTCCCAAACCAGAGCTCTGTAGCCCTGGTACCACACCGTACAGATCCTGGCCTATGCTGCCGACTCCAAGTTGTGACAACAAACCCACAAACCAAGCGGTGGGTGAGTGGGAGAAGCACTCCGTTGCCTCCTCCCTTCCTACTTGGCTCTGAGTGCCGACTGAGGGCCAGAGCCAGCCGCGTGGCCTTATATAGGCCCCGGCTCCACCCCCAGGTCACCTGATCCAGGAGACTCCTCCTCTCGGGCAGCTGACCAATGAGCTGCCCTGGAGGACCAGAACTCCCGGATCATAGAGCCCGGCCTCTAGAGTGTCGCAGGGCGGAAGCAACTCCACTTCCGCATCACGCACCAATAAGGGGCTGGGGCAAGCCCCAGAGGCTTCTGGGGCTTGTAGTTTGTCGCCGCTTCTAGCGGCAAAGTGGCCTGCCTGTGCAGCCGGGCGGCCGCTTTTTGCAATATCACTTTCACTTGTCTTCCTTGCTGGGTCAAGTGCGAGTCATGTGTGAAAGTCCTTCCGGCGATCAGGCAGCAAGGACGGGACAAGGTAATGATGCCCCATCCCTAATGTGATCATCTCCATAGTGGAACTCAAAATATGTAAAGAAGCTTTCAAATAGTTTCTTGAGTAGATTCATCACTGGACAGCATTGCCATGGCCAGTAGTCCATAACACTACATTTAATACATGACTGGATGTAATACAAATATAATGATGGTGGGAAAGACTCTTTAAAATACCTTCCCCATCGCTTTGGTTTCAGTTACCATATTATCCTGCTTACCTCTACTGAGGGCAGCACAGCAGGGGAATATGCAAAGGAGTAGTCCAGAGTCCAGTCCAAGAGTCACACAATACCAGTCAGTCAGTCACAGTAAAGGGCAGAGGCAAGAGCATAGTCAAAAGGCAACTCCAGAGATCAGATAACTTGAATCCAAAAACAAGGCATACAGAAACAACAAGGCTGTAAAGACTCTGCAGCTGGAGGTCTTTTAAAAGGCTTCTGCTTCTCTCAGCTGAAACCTATTAGGTCTCCTCTTGGCTTCTACCATGGAAGACCTCCTCAAGGACTCCTTGACCTGCCTTCTCTCCACAGGTCCTAGCACCTGCATCCTAGGGTCTATAGAGTTTCTCCCTCTGCAGCTTCCTGAGCCTGTCCTGGGACTGCTGATCCAGGCAGCCCCAGATCTGCCTCTGTCTCAGCCTCCTCTATGTCTTCAGAGTCTGAGTCCTCCGACTGTGTTGCCTACTAGGGTTAAGGGAACGTGCAGCGACCACACGGTACAGCTCAACAACGTAACTTCCCTGTGGAGAAAAAGCACCACCACCAGCCCAGACATAAGTCAGGCCCAGGGCAGTCCATGACACATATTCCGAAACTACATTTTCCTAGAAGAATCAGCTCATCATTTATTAATGTCTTGCACATTGTAGCATGTAGACTAGAATATGTTCTCCCCAAGATATTATACTATTAACATTTTACTGTTCATGTAAAATTAACATATTTTATGTTGACATTAAAATTATTTCCCAAAATCACAGTACAGGAACATGGACAGACAACCTAGCCTGATTGTGCTTATGTATTTAAGCTGCTTTGTATCATACTAGGATAAATGAAACTGAATAGTGCTATTAGCTGAGCTTTTTTGTCCAGAAGAACATAGTGGCACCACTAACCTGGTAAATCCAGTGACTTGCTGACTTTTTCATTCTAAATAGATAGATGTGTGTGTGTATCTCATAACATGATAAAGGCCTGTCAATCTAATCCTTGGCTTAGATGCTTGGAAAGTCCTGAACAGTATCTTCTAGGATTCTCCCTCCCTCCTTCCTTCCTTCTCATTTGCTTCCTCTCTTTCCTTTCTCTTCTCTTTCCTGCTCTTAGTGAATCCTTCAAACTATGAGCTGCAATTTATTTCCTGGCTCTTGAACCCTCAAGGACAACCTTTAATCCCAAATAAGGCACTGGAGAAAGATAGCTGTCATGCTGCCTGCTACATGCTTTGAGTCTACCACTAATAAGGCATCTAGAGACTATAAAGCATAGGGATCAAAATCAATCCTGCTTCTTTTAGATTTGTGAGAGCTGGTATTTTCACAGAATTTTAGACTCAAAAGCAGAGATCAGGAAAGTTATTTTTTGGACTACAACTCCCAGACCATGGTAACTTGTGGGGTATGTTCTTCCCCCACTTGTAATGATAGCATCCTTGAAAAATGACTGCATGTCCTCTCCTTTATTTAAGCAGAGGCCATGTGGTCATTTTTCAAGGATGCTATCATTACACCAAAGGAGAAAGCATCACCTCTCAAAGTGGACCATTTCATTGCTGGACAAAGCTTGCCTTAATGTTTAGCTGGCAGTCTTTATAGATAGGCCTGTTATTCTCTGGTACAATTGACCAGAATAAATTAAGAAAAATAAGAGATTTATTTTTTATTTTTTTATTTTTTGTGGTGTCTTTTCACCCTGCAGCTAGTTGAGAGGGGCTTATACATCTTGCTATATTAGTACAGAGAATAAGAAAAAGCACCATTAGAAACACAGCAGGTTGCCTTCCTATCTTTTCTGTAGCCAACGCTGCCTGGTCTCATGTTTTTCCACTGCCAGAAATGGCAGGAACTGGACCCCAAACCTTCTTCTTGCAAAAAGTGTATTCAGCTACTTAGCCATGCTTCTTCCCTATGTAATCTATTATTCATTTACATTCACAATTGATAGGAGGAGATGTAGGCAAAGTGATATATTGGGCTTGTATGTTCCAATATATACTAGAAGTGAAGGATAAGTTCAAAATCATGAACATTTTAGTAGTCAAAATAGTTATGTGTCTGTGAAAAAAATGTGGCTTGAGTGTTTCAGTTCTCAGTGTTTTTATAAGTGTTCATGTTCAGTACTAATTTGAAAAAAAGGTGAGAACCCTCATTTGGGTCGCCCACAAACAACAAGTGTCAACAGACTCCTTCACATGCAGTAGCAGAAGTAGAGCAGTGTGCATATGTGCAAACAAAGTTATTTGTGTCCCAATTTCTGAATTGGGAGAATGAGGCCATTTTTATGGCACATAGAAAGTGGGACTATGCTACACTGTGATTCTATGTATTCTAAGTTCATGAAAAGTGTGAAATGGGACATTTTCCATTCTTCCCCATAAAGCTCAGTAGACCAATGTTCCTTTTAAAGCTGTAGTTTCAGCCCACAATGCTCTTCCAGTGTTTAAAGATCCTAAACCATATTGGCAGGATTGTGTGATTCTTTTCCTCAGCCTTCCTCCCATGGGAAGAATGGGATCTCTATATGGGTTATTTAGCCTTCTCTGAAGTCTCCCTGAGCTCTCTGCATCCTGTTTATATGATGCAGAGCCAAACCTCAAATCAGACAAAGACTGTCTTCACGACATCTGCACCCAATTCAGCCTTTCTTCCCCTTAACCCGAATTTAAAACCTTACCTTTTGCTCCAGGTTTTTGGCTCTCTCCATAGCAATGATGGGTGCAAACCACCCAGCATTCCTGATGCAGGCACAAGTTGCTCTGAAGTCAGAATGAGGTGCCCAGCACCAATAACATGGCTGGGTGCCTTGTTGTGACCTCAGCAGTGGTGCTGGATGATGTACAGGAATCGCATGAGAAGGTAGCTGCCTGTCATCACTTCAGAGAGAGTATCAGTTGTTCCTTCATGTTGTTCAATACATTCAGAAAAATATATGCAGTCCTTACTATCACTATTTTATGTTCACAGCAACACTGTGAGATCTGAAGATACTCTTAGGCTGCAGAAATAATCCAAACTGGCATCACTTTAACTTCCAGGCTCAGTGATATGGAATTCTAGGAACTGTAATTTGTTGTGGCACCAGAGCTCTCTGACAGAGAAGTCTAAATGATTCACAAAACTGCATTTCCCAGATTTCCATAGCATTCAGCCATGGCAATTAAAGTGGTATCAAACTGAATTATTTCTATAATGCAGACAGCTCCATTGTTCAGTAGGGAATTGAAACTTTGTGTCCCCCATCCTTGCCTGAAACCTTAGTATGCTACATCAGAATTACCTATATTATAGTATGGCATTGCTATGGCCTAAGCTTACTTAGAAGCATAACCATAGAATACTACTTTGACTAGAAATTATGTCTTCCATTGACAAGCCCCAGAAAGTTATATCTAGGTTTTTTTTTAAAAAAACCAAACCCTTGGAAATAAGCAGAATGTTGAGAGAGATGGGGTACCTGGCCAATCCATCTGGGTTTGTCAGCTGATATACTTCTTCTTCAATTATTTTTCTCATAAATATTTTCTCACCTGTGCCAATGGTTACAATCATTCTCACTCACTCACTCTAGCCTGACTATACTAATCAATATTAGCAACAGTGGTAGATTAAATATTACTGTATTAAAATGGTATTTAAAGATGCTTACCAAGGAGCAATCATTCTCAGAATCATAGCTGTTATCAAAATGTTGGCAACTTTAATATCAAGATTTTAATATCCTGGGGGATAATGAAATTTCTGCCTGACATCAGGTCATTCCTGTTGCTGCAATATGATAACTGGATATTGCTTCCGAGTTAGTGAATGGAATAATATTTTAAACACTCTTTAGTGAAAGACAGACAACAAGGCCTTCCTATCAGTCGTGCTCTCCAGATGTGAGTCTAAAATTATGAAGTGTGGCAGCAATATGAATGGTTCTCCAAGTATGGAAGCTTTTGAGCTTCAAAGCTGGCAGACTAAAGTTGAATGGTTCCAGTATTGTACTAGTGCTCCTCTATTTAATCAACCATGTATATTGTCAGAGTGCATTACACGAACAGAAGATTTTAGCTTCTATAGCAACCTCCCTAGTCTTCCAGATGGTTTTGGACTATGGTTCTCATCATGCACAGCTGGGGCTAATGTTGCTCAAGGATGATGGGGTTGTAGTTCAAAACATCTGGAGGGGTGAGGAACCCGCATCCAGTGCTTGAGAAATGAATGTGGATTAAGTAAATCTTCAAGTAAATCTTCACTTATCTAGGCTCATGTTGATTCAATGGTTCCAATGTAGTTGAGACTAAGAGTTGTATTTAAGCCTTGAACTACCAGATTTGGGGAGTTGTGGTCTTAAAAATTAACTTTTCTAAATCCTGATAATCTGTAAACCAAAGCATGTTGAGTCTGCACACATAGAAATAAAACCTCTTGGCTTTCATCCTCACTGACTGGCTCTCATGCAAATATGTGAGCAAACTATGAGATCAACCTAAACCCAAGTGGAAATAGTGAGGGACCGTGTCATAAACAACCTATAATTAAGTGAACAGGGAAGCAAATGCCAAAGTGGTGAAGGGGGAAAACAGGAATGGGTGTGGTACATGGATGGTGGATGGAAAGTGAATGTCTTCTCATTCTGGCAACTTAACCAAATGGTTTTCGAGTCTGAGCTCAAAGAACAGGATTACTATCGTGTGAAACCTATGTGAGAGGCCATCAGCCCTTGCCTCAAAGAACATTCTAGGGGACATGAAGAAACGTACAGAACATTAGACTACAGAAAGATCTTGGGAATGTGGTGCATTATGTTAATATCACCCAAGCTCAAGTGTATAAAACCAGGTTTCTTCTTCTTCAACAAGTTTACAAAAATGTGAACATCCATGTTTGCTAGATAGCAAGCCATTAGAGACTTGAATCAGAAATGCTATTTCTCCTGGATTCAAATTTTGGAGATGATGGTGATGCTTATGAAGATGTTTTATTCATACCTTGCCTTTTCCCAGCCCTGAAATTCAAAGAGACTTACAAAAGTTAAAATAGATAAAGATTAGAGTTCATATCACTGAAGACATATGAAAGTTAAAATATAATTAAAATAGCAACCAACAATAGAATCAAGGGCAATTTTAAAAGCATACTCATTAAAAAGGAAACAATTGTAGACAATACAGCACATTATTAGAAGCCTTTCCCCATGAGTAGCCAGTTCCCAAATGACTATTGAGACAAAAATGTCTTTACATGCCACCAAAAGGACATCATGGAGGGAGCTGGTGTAGGATTTTCTAGGAAAGGCATTTTAAAGCCTGGAAGGAGTAACTGACAAAGATTTCTCCTCTTATTCCCACCAGAATAAGGGTGGGGAGATGGAGAGATGAAGTCCACAAAGGACCTCAAAGTATGGGCAGGCTGATATAAGAGAATATGGTCCTTCAGATAACCTGGACCTGAGCCATATAGAGCTTTTAAGGTCATACCTAGTACTGTGAATTGTGCCTGAAAACAGACTAGTTGGAGCTGCTCTAACAGTAGAGTTCTGTGCTTCTTTTATCTAGCCCTGCTTATTAGTCAAGCTGCAGCTGTGCAGAGCAGCTGGAATTTCTGAACACGCTTCAAATATATATTACAGTAATAATTCATGTTATAGTAATCCAAATGGGATTAATTAAGGCATGTGTCACTGTAGCCAAATCAGACATCTCTATAAAAAGGCAGCTGGTACACAAGTCTTAAGTGTGAAATTGGCCACCACAGAAACTTGAACTTTCAGGGCTCAGGGTTGAAGCTAGGAGTACAACAAAGATATGAACTTGTGCTTCAAGAAGAGTATGGCTTCATGCAACACAGGCTGAATCTATGTTCCCTGATCTGTCTTTTGACTGATCAGGAACACCCCTGTCTTGTCTGGAAGTTCACTCTCATCTATTCCATTATTGATGACCAGTGCTGGTTTAATACTGAAACAGCTTCCTTGGATTGAGGTGAAAAAGAGAAATTCAGTTGACTGTCATCTGCATGCTGATGGCAGCAGACTGCCAAATTCCAGACAACCTCTCCCAGTGGTTTCATGTATATTGGGGATAAAGAAGAACCCTGAAGGTCAGGGTCAAACAGTCAATAGGTCAAACAGGAGTCCCATGGCACCACTTTTTACATGTCCCCCAGAAAGGAATGGGGGTGCCTATAAGCCCCAAGAGAACAGCCCAGAAGGAGCCCTGGTGGCTCAGTGGTTAAATGCCTGTACTGCAGCCATTGACTCAAAACCACAAGGTTGTGAGTTCAAGACCAGCAAAAGGGCCCAAGCTCGACTCAGGCTTGCATCCTTCGCTAAAATGAGTACCCAGACTGTTGGGGGCAAATTAGCTTACTTGCTAATTAGCTTACTTGCTGTTCACCGCTATGATCTTTGGAATAGCGGTATATAAATAAAACAAATTATTATTAATTATTATTAATAGTATTGAAAGCCACTAAGTAGTTCATTAGAACCAATAGGGATATGCTCCTGCCAAATTCCTGGTGTAGGTCATCCACCAAGATGACCCAAAGCTATCTCTGGTCCTACAGTCAGGCCTGAAACCAAATTGGATTGGATAACTAATCTCATCCAGAGATATAGCTGTGTTAGTCTGGAATATCAGTATGTAAAGGGATCTTATAGCACCTCTGAGACTAACTGTGAAAAGAAGTTGTAGCATAAACTTTACTTTTTGATGGTTCAATGTACACAAACTTTGTTTCATGCACAACACTATTAAAATATTGTGTATAAAATTACCTTCAAGCTATGCATATAAGGTGTATATGAAACATAAAAGAATTTCATGTTTAGACTTGGGTACCATCTCTAAGGCATTTCATTATATAAATACAAATATTCTAAAATTTCTGGTCCCAAGCATTTCAGTTAAGAGAGAATCAATCTGTACGACTTTTATGTTCTTATTACAGTCATCCCTCCACATTCATCAGGGTTAGGGGTAAAAGACCTCCATGAATGTGGAAATCCACACATAAGGCTCCCTCCCCTCTGATGCCTGGGACATTTATCCCAAGTATGGGAGGGGAGGAAGAAGGGCCCTTGCTGGTCTGTATAGGCCCTAAGTCCTCAATCGAGGAGGGACAGAAGGATACAACAAAGGATAGAACAAAGATACTCAGGGTTGAGTCTGCCAAAGGTGAGTGCTGGAACTAACTCCTCTGTTTCCTCACCAACATTCCTGTCTCAGAAATCTGTCTTGCACTTCAGACTTCAGATTTCTTGGCTTCTTCGACCCTTGGACCATGGTGGCCTTGATTCTTGTTGCCTCCCTCTACTCTGACTGCTTTGAAAAACACTTTTCTCATAAAGCATTTACTGCTCTAAGATTCCAATGTATGCCTTCTGCCTATTTGACGGGCAGATATAACAACACTCCTGTCCATTTAAGACTATGTATCTGCAAAACTGGGGAAGTGGAGAATATAGAACATTACCTTCTACACTGCCCTCTGTATATATCTCCTAGACAAAGGTTTCTTGATTGTATTTTGAAATCCCTTTCCGGTAGATCTTGCTTTCAGCAAACTTGTGTCCTTTTGGCTGGCAACAATGCATTTGTTACTTCTATGGTAGCAAAATTTGGTTTAGCTGCTAGCAAGATTAGAATTGGCTTTCTTGATGGGAATGATGGCTAGTTCCAGTCTAGTTTTATGGTTATATTATTTTATCATTTATGATGTATTATTGGCCTTTTGTTGATTGATCTCTTTTTATTAACTTTACCATGTTGTTTTTGGTGATTTTTATGCTTTTTTTTTAAACTCTGTTTTTGTATTTACTGGTTGGATATATTTTATATTGTGATGGCTTTTAGCTTTTAACAATAAATTTCTACTACTACTACTTTTCTCATAACGGATTCCCACATCCAAGGATGCTTTCTAGCTGCTGGTAATTTACTGCCTCTGCCTGATGATGATTCCCTCCAACCAGCCTGTGTAGGTGTTTAGTGAATCAGGACAATAAAAGATTTGAACTCTATGATAAATATGCAGTAAGGAAATATCAGGATCACCTCTGATATTTGCAAAGACCAGGCGCCACCTCCAAAAGCAGTTGCCAAATGGAGGGGACTGGGCAGAGCTGTGTATGCCATGCTGTGTCCTCTCAGCTATCTTCCTGCCCTCAACTCCATTGAAGGATGCTGTACCTTTGCTCATACTGAGGCAAGCTTCCACTGTCAATGTAGTCAGTTCTATACATGGAAGTGAAGTGCTCAGCATCTTGTCCTTCACCTCTGATGACAAAATGTTCTGATTAGGTGTGAAATAATCCCACCTCCTTCTGTAGGTCTGCTATCTCTCATCAATTGCTGGAGATCATGCATCTAAAATGTATATTTGTAAAACAGTCTGCACATTGGATGGCTATTAAGTGACGTGTTTGCCGCAGCATCTCACTCTGCATCCATCCCTAAATGAGGTCATGAGTTAGTTCTAAAAATATGCAACTATTTACATTTCAGAGGCAAAATGTATTTAAAAATTGTAGTATCTTTCATACAGTGCGGGGTCTACTTCCCACTTATTTAGCCCTTCTCGGAGATGGGAGCCGAAGAAAGTGGCACCCCATCTGTTAATTTTCTCATTTCCTATAATGTATTTAAATACATGCATTTTCTAGATTTCGGTGGTCACTGCTTCACTGAAAGGGAAAAATTAAACATTCACAAGCACATAGTATTTATTTTCTAGGGGGAAAGACAAACAAATCCCTAGGCATATAAAATGAGAAGCTACTTGTTCTCACTTCCCTCTACACATTAAAAAAATAATAATCAGTACACCATCATACTTAATAAGTCAGTGCTAATAAAGCTTGTTTGTTTATGGAATCAAAACAAGGGAAAGGTAATAGGCAGTTGTAGGTCCATAATGACTCTGGAGACCAAGATTCAAATCCCTGCTCGGCCATGAAAACCCATTGGGTGACCTAGGGCAAGTCACACACTGTCAGCCTCAGAAAACCCCATCATAGGGTTGTCATATGTCAGAAATGATTTGAAGTCACACAACAACAACAAAACCCACAGCAAATAACAGAAAACAGGTTTACAACATTACAATGTAATAGATATTTGAATAGATAGTAGCATTACTGAGGACTTGGGGCCTCATTTGACCATAATCTGATCAGGTACAAAGCTCTGGAGAATGAGGTAATAGCACTGCATTCTTTAAAACAAGGAAAGAAAACCTGTGGCCCTCCAGATATTGTCAAATCATCCCCAATCAGCATAGCCTATGATAAGGGATCATGGGAGTTGCAGTCTAATTACATCTTCAGTTTCTCATTCCTGCTTTTACAGAACAACTGCTTCCAAGATTTCAAAAACATCTTATTTGGACTGTTAGGTTCTGATCTTGCCAGCCATAATGCTGAGAAAGAGAGAATAACAGAAGACACATGAAGAATGACTCAAGAAAACAGATTGCTTTGAGAGTGATCACCTCTGCTTCACCATGAAAGAGGAGATGCAAAATCAAAAAAGAAACTAAAGGACACAGATTTGCACAACGTTTCCATAAGATAATTTTTATATATTATATATATAATATATATAATAAATACACACACACACACACACACACACACATCACCACAATTACATAAAAACAGTACTATAATTTAAATAGAAATACAGTAAATCCCAACAGAGGACTGTCCTCTGGGTAACTGGACTTATGACCACACTAGTTGCTTGGGACAGAAAAAAACTGAGAAACCAAGACAGAGAGATCCATGAAACAATGAGCAGCTTTTCACTTCATAAATGAGATTAAGAAGGAGTGGCCTCATCTAGTCCTATTGCCATACAGACCTGGATCCACATTGCTCATCTGCATCAACAGACAAAACCCTCTTTTCTCATTTGATAAGAAAAAATGGACATCTGCCTCCAGGCTGGTTTCACAAGCAAAACGTTGCTCCTGCATGCAGAATGTTGTATTATAGGATTGAAACAAATGGGTATATTACAACAAACAAAAATGAGGATCTCTCTTTGTTCTGGTCCTTTCTCCCATTTCATAGCTCAGCCAGCACTTCAACAGAATTAACTGTCAAAGCAACAGGAAACTCCTCAAAAGCCACCAGGAAACCAACTGAATCAATGTCAGCATCAGAGAACTTTCTGAATACTTTGAACTCTTCTCCAGACTTTGATGTTAAGCAAAACAAACATAAGGCATCTGAGAGAAGAAGCTGGGTGTGACACAACCCATGTATCTGCACTTTGCAGCAGTCTTAATGGAGCACAACAGATGTAGAAGAATTAATATCAAGTGCAGTGTTTGCTCTCCTTACCTTACTTCCTTTCTGTTCTGCTCAACCTGGTGGCCACCAGATACATTGGACAACAAACCCTATCAGGGAGTTGTGTGGTTGACAGCCACGTATCTGGAAATTTCTGGGTTGAGGAAGTCTTTTCTAACTGAAGCAGAGTTCTGCAGAACTCAAGATGTTTGCTTATTAATTTACAACATGTAAGTAGAGGCATTTGTATAATAGAATAAATACTGTCACCAGTGATTTTTTTTAGCATGATCCAGGAGCTGCTGGTAGTTTTCCAGTCAGTTGCATCACAAAACCATTCCAGATTTTATTCTGAACTTTAAAAAACTATCCAAGGTGCTTAATCTCTTTAACTAAAACCCAGGACAAATTCATGCCCCACTGACATGGAAGCCACCAGCTACCAGCAGCCACCAGCAGTTTTTTCCAATTCTACAGTTTTTAAAATGACCTCAAAATGACCCAGCTGCTCCTTGTCCTGTCTCAAAACCCAATTAAAGTTCTAGGGGTTGACAGGATGCAAACATTTGGTGTTTGCCTTACATCAGCAAATGGAATCATGGTTACGTGAGTAGTCTTGGTATGTTTGCACTGGAATGAATTAAGAAAATGTTTCTTTTCCAAAGCAGGCTTGAATGCAAACCAGCTTGCTGATTCTGAAGGCACAGGAGAATAACAGCCTTGCCTAATGTATGCAAATGTACATGTTCAATATGTTCAAGAGGCTGAAATATTTTAAGTTAACTCTTGAAAAAGAAGGAATTCTGGGTGCACTATTTTAGTGTGCCTCTCTAGATACTTTGGGGAATGGCTTCCTTCTTTTGCTGGCAATGGGGCAGATTTAAGACTAGAGGTTGCATCATAGTGTAGGCTCCTGTCCAAATTGATAGTCTTTAGCACTTTCAGATATTAATTCCCTTCATCTGTGACCTTTTCCTCCATGGCACCCATCCTTTGTCTGATATTCTACAGGGAAACCAAGACAGGCATGATACTTAACAAGTAAGATTCAGTAAGTTAGCTGCAAATGGAGACAAGGAAAGTAGTGTGAAAAAGGAACTGACAATCACCTAACTTTTGGATGCTGGGTATCTGTATCTCTAAGAAAAGTCGTCCATAGCTGATTACCTTTCAGGTGTGTAGGGTGACAACTTTCATGATCCCTAAGATGTTGACTAAGGTGATGGGAGTTGTTGTCCAATGGATCTGAAGATTTAAAGAGTGCCAAAATAACTTGATTGGCTTTGGCTGCTGTATACTTTGACCTGGGTGGAGAAGGCATTTGCTCCACTGAGCATCATCAACTGCAGCAGGTCATGGCAAGTCCACACCAACCCAGGTGTTGATGCCATGCATATTTTCCACAGCCTTATCCACTGCTTTCCTTTCGTTTCTCACTTAGGCCATAGGTGGGCAACTGCATGAATACAAGGGCCAGTGTTCACCCCATACCTCCCAAACAGACCATACAGTCACATTTCAGCTGGAACAGAAGTGATATACATGTTAAGGTTCCCTTATTAAAAATATTTGGGACCAGAAGTGTTCTAGATTTTGGACTTTTTTTGGATTTTGAAATATTTGCATATGAGATATTTTGGAGATGGGAGCCAAGTCTAAACATGAAATTAATTTATGTTTTATGTTTGCCTTATAAACATAGCCTGGGGGTAATTTTATTCATAATATTTTAAATACTTTTGTGCATCAAACAAAGTTTGTGTACACTGAATCATCAGAAAGCTAATGTGTCACTATTTCAACCACCCATTTGGACAAATTTGGATGTTGGTATTGTAGATAAGGGATACTCAACCTGAGGCAGCATTTCTAGTATTGTATTCAGACCAAAATCTGCTACTTTGGTTTCAGAGGGGTGGGAATACACATATCTTGTCCAATCAAAAAAAGGTTTGCCTTCTGTATGTATGTGCCTTCAAGTTGCCATTGATTTATGGTGACCTCATGATTTTCATAGAGTTTTCATAGGCAAGGAGTACTAAAACCTGCTTTTGCTAGTTCCATCCTCTATATTACAGCTTACAGCACCTGGTATTTGTTGACAGTCTCCCATCCAGGTACTAACCAGGGCTGACCTTGTTTAACTTCCAAGATTAGATAGCATCTGGTGCCTTTAAGCTATTTAGGTCAAACTTTGGCTTAGGGTCTCCGTAAGTCAGAAATGGTGTGAAGGTACACAACAACAGTCCCAACTAGAACAGAATCATTGAATCAATTACTGAATGATAAATGTTGATTTAGTGGTCAATCCCGTTTATTAAACAAGTTTACTTTAGTCAGGTCTATCAATTGGGTTAAGGCCATAAACTACAAATGAGGTAAGGGCAACTGTTGTAGTTGACGATGACGACGATGATGATGATGTAAGTCATTTCCAACTTATAGTGATCCTACCATAAACCTGCCATGGGGTTTTCTCAACAATCTATGTTCAGAGGAGGTTTGCCATTGTCCTTTTTTGAGGCTGAGGGTATGTGACTTGCCCAAGGTCACCCAGTGGGTCTTATGACCAAGCTGGGAATTGAGCCCTGGTCTCTAGAGTCGAGATCCAACATTAAGACCACTACGCCATGCTGGCTTTCAGCAAAAGCTCAGGAGCAGAAAGATGGGACCAACAACTTTTTAAAAAGTGTTTATTTCCTTTTGGACACCAGTCTTTTTCTTTTTTCTTTTCTTTTCTTTTCTTTATTTTTCTTCCTATCATTTCTGTGTTTTGAGTGGGGAGGAGGGGATAAGCTTCTTTTAAAAAAAATAATAATGCAAAACCAGCATCAAAATTGCCATTTGTTCAACATCCAAATCAGAGTGTCTAATCAGAAACACAGCTGGAAGTCAGTATTTGGGTTAGTCAGACTTGGAGCGAGCAGCTGCATTATGGTTTGGTTTTCATTTTACATGCAGAACAAGATGATATATTTGGTAGTCTCTAGTAGAGAGACTGAATTATACTAGAACACTAATTTCAGCTATTCTGTGTGTCAGGGTCCAATGTGTTAATAAAACCTCTGAAAAACTATTTGGCTTCAACTTTTCTCTACCATTCAGGTCAAGCCTGAAACTTTCATCATCACTTAAAGAAAGAAAGAAAAGCAACAAGAATGAATCACAACTGGCTTTTTCAGGTGATAAAAATGTGACTAATCACATTATGCATGCAATAACATGCTAACTAAAAATAGATAACTCAATTATGTGCCTGATAAGGTTGTCATTTATTCAGACTCTCCTGCTGTCCTAAATCCATCAAACAATTAGTCCTGTAAAGTTTCATTATTCCACTTCATCACATATCTTATTGAATATATGGTACCCACCTGCCACCTTGTGCCACTTTTGTGCAATTACCTCCTACCCTTTGGAAAGAAAGGATGGACACTTTAATAATCCAGTATTCTGTCAAAAGGTGAGAGAGAAAGGAAAGAAAACTATGGAAAACCTTAAATATGATATCAATACATGTCGCACAGTCGCACAGTGCTAAAAGAAGTAAAAGTCAAAACACATTTCAGGATAAATTTTAGAAATAGTGCTTTAGATTACAATTCCATGTTGAATTCTATATAGAATGTAAAATGTGGAACAAAAACTTTGAATTAAAGATGCCTTCTAGCAATGACATTCACTCTGCAGCCTTGCACTTCTCACTCTCCCTCAGCCTAACCTAGGCTGCTGCCATACTACAGAATTAATGCAGTTTGACACTGCTTTAACTGTCATGGCTCCATCCTGGGATTTGTAGCTTGTTGTGGCACTAAATGTCTCTAACAGAGAAGGCTAAATATCTCACAAAACTACAAGTCCCAGAATTCCATAACATTGAGCCATGGTATTAAATCTGCATCAAACTGTATTATTTCTGCAGTGTAGATTAAGTCCTACTTCACAGGGTTGTTGGGTAGGTGAAAAGAAACACTTCACACATATGATCCCCTGAAATCCGTAGAAAAAGGTAAGATACAAAAAGTTGATTGAGACAAAAGAGTATGATACAAAATAGGATGCAAAAAATAGGCTACAAAATAGGATAACAAAGTTCTGTAGAATCATGAGAAGTAACCACTGTATGTACTTCGGTTATCATTGTGACATGCTAGAACTGTTTACATGAAAACATTTGTGTTATGGTGGCACTGACAAAATCTCCCTTAATTGTGTGACTCTTGCATGTGAAATGGAAAGTGTTTTTCACACAGCATATCATTACTTGAGGGAAATTACTGTACATCCACAAGATGTAGTGGTGGTTGCAAAATTCAAGGAGAATAAGGCTATTGAAGTCTTCTGGTTATGTTGTCTTAGCCTCAGTTTCAAGTGTAAATATGCCTTTTGGCACCATTGTTTATGCAGGGAGGGTGGGGAAATGCCTCACCATAAAATAACCAGAGAAGATGCTCCCTACTTATGTAACACATTTTGGAGGGTGTGTGGCTCCCCCATCATGTGTGTAGCCTTCCCATATGCATCTGGTGAGGGCACTGTGAAAACAGAACATCAGACAGGACAGGTCTTCAGTATGATCCAGCAGAACCTTTCTTATCTTCATGCAAGCAGTTTATCAATAAAAGCTACCACACAAAATACTTTCAAATAACTTCTTGTTGAACTGCAGCTTCCAACAGCCCTAGCCAGCATAGCTAATGGTGAGAACTATTAGGACTGTCAGGTCAACAACATCTTGTGGGGACACATCATTTCATACCACATTAATCAATTTGTTTATATAAATACCCATTTTTACATTTGTACCTGTGTACTGTAGAAGCAGAAAACAACAGTGGCAGCCATATCATCTCAAGATCATGGGCCATCTCAAGATCAGCTTCTTCATCCAAATTCTGAATTGGCTTTTACAACTAAAGATAAGACAGCTGCTGACTTGGAGATCAGACCAATACTGTTTGGGGAACTTATGCGTATTCTTACCCAGGAATTTCTCAGATTTATCCTGTTATCTTTTTCCTCCTTTTCATAGACCCCAGAACAGTGATCACTGGGGAGTTTGAGTGTCCCATCCAGGACTAGACTAGAGACAGCTCAGACCCCTTAAATAATCACCAAACAAGTAGCAGGATCACCAAGACTCCCATGTAGTTGAGCCTCCTATGGAACTACCATCAGAAGTGTTCTAGTTTATAACCACTTTGCATTCACTTAATAGTGATTTACATATTTTCTATGTTCTTTGATATATTAATGTTATGCTTTAAACAATTTTGTAAGTTTTAATTTATTATTTTGTCATTGTCTTCACACTAATCGCAGTGTTAATTCTTTAGCTGGTATTATTATTATTATTATTATTATTATTATTATTATTATTATTTACAAAGCTGATAATAACCTGCTTTCCCATCCTGAGCCCCTTCACTTTAAAAACAGCTCTTGGTTCCTACTCTTTTTCCTTGAGGTGGAGCCCTATTTTCACTCACCGAGTCAAGCTTTTGAATTGTCAGATCTATATTTTCTTCATGAAGAATCAGTTGCTTCGCAATGAAAATCTTTACTAGTTCTGAAGATGAATTAGCATTGGCTTTCATTTCCCAATCAGACTTCCTTTTCTAATAATGATAAATCAGGCTGACTAAATCCAGGGTATGGGTGGAGCAACCAAATCATGCTGCTATTCATACCAGTAGCTAGCCACACATGCACACATGGAACTGCTTTTGTATGTGTTAAATAAAGGATAGGAAAAAACCTATGACTCTCTAGATGTTCTTGGACTGCAGCTCAGTCTTCCACACCAATGATGCTAAGTAGGGCAGCAATATCTAAAGAGCCTGACATATGGCAGAGATGTTTATTTGAATCCAGATGGATAGAACTAGCAGAACAGCTGTATAAATCTTCACCTATAGCTTTTTTGATACAAGTACAGTCTGTTATACTCAGGGCATTTTAAGTACAATATTTGTACCATCCATTCTGACAACAATCTATTCAAGCAAGTCTGTATTTATTCCTGCATTATCCTAGACACTGCAAAACTTAGGTTCACTGAAACCATGCTACAGTTCTACACTTTGACCTCCCAATTAAAAAAAAAATCAGATATGGGAAGAAACCTTTGGATGGGATCTCAAAGGTGGTATTAGGTGTCCAAAGATGATATAGGAAAGAGACACATTTTCCATTAGTAAGAATTACGCATGAGAGCACTGGGATACTGATTCAACCCATTTCTTGTCCTTTTCCTCCGATTAGTTGGGCATCATTTACAAAGTGGTTTTGAAAAAGAGAAAGTTTGGTTATTTGTCTTCCCTTTTCACTGCAGCTGATATCAGTTTCTTGAGCATTTAAATCACAGAAGTTCATGGGAAGAAAGGTATAGCTCCACTTGCCATCACAGTGGCAAAATGGGGACTGCTGATGAAATTGCTGGTTACCTGGTGAAATATCCAATCATGCAATGTCTACATTAGTCCCATAATGTTAGTAATCAATTATAATAAAAAAGAAAGACTGGGAACATTCTCTTCCAGATTTTTATTTTTATTCATTTTTTCCCACTATATACAAGGAGCTCTCTTTCCAGAGAGAATGAGGGAAAGTGGCACAGATTACTACATTCCACACTGGATGAGCACTATGAAACTGGAATCCTCCGGAGTTGTTTTCAAAGCAATTTTGGCAAAATTAAGCTCATACCTTTGCAGTGTAAAATCACAAAATATAATTTCTTAGTGCCATATCTCATTCACTTGTAGTGTGCTTGGGAGCTCTCAGATACAACTGGCACGTCTATAAAATATACAACTGAGTCATTCTACAAATTGCACAGAAAGTTGCTGAATACCTCTGTTTAAAAAATAATTTCAATTTCAACCAATAATCCTAGATAGTTCCGAAGAGTATGAATAGTTCACTGGGTCTGCTCCTGTGCATTGACCAGGGTCATGATGGGGAGGAGAAAACTGAACAAACATAAGGTCAGTACAGATAAGCAACAACAGAAAAGGTAAAGAAAAATATATTTTAAAATATATTTCTATTTGAATCTGGAAAGGACTTACAAAGTTTTTAATTTCCAGATGAAGGACGTCACATAGATATCAACTTGGTTTTCTTGGGATGTAAAGAAGCTAAAATAACCACGCTGGATCAGACAAAAGAATACCTAGACTAGCCTCTTATTCTCATTGTGGCAAATCAGTTGTCTATAGAAAATAGACCACAAGGACTACAAATATACCACAAGGACAGTAGCATGTTTTCACTCAGCCGTTGCCACACTGCAGAATTAATGCAGTTTGACACAGCTTTAACTATCATGGCTCCATCCCATGGAATCTTGGAGTTTGTGCTTTTGTTCTGGCACCAGAGCTCTCTGACAGAGAAGACTAAATAGCTCACAAAACTAAAAATCCCAAATTCCATAGCATCGAGCCACAGCAGTTCAAATGGTGTCAAACTACATTAATTCTGCAGGTTAGATGCCACCTCAGAAAGAATATGGGGGTATGCAATGGTAGGAAGCATACTACAGAGGATAATAATTTTTTGCTACGAGAATTGTATGTTTGTAGTATGGGTAGATGTGTATGGAAGTAGGTGCAAATTCATCCTGCCCCAAACTTTAAAACACCAGTATAATTGTGCCCCCAACTCTCCTTGTTTTGACTTTATTGTACAGATGCTAGATAGACCCATTCTATTCCCTGATAATATGCTCCATTTTTATTTGGACGGGGCCCATATATCCTCTGATTTCCTTCTTCCTTTGTAGCAGTCTTCAAAATCCTTTGTTTAGGAGGAGAATGTCTTGTAGAAGCCAGATAATACAAGCACTTTTCTTTAATTTTCTTCTTTGTCTGTCTCTCATATTAAAAAGCCAGACTCAATTTAAACCATCAGGGATTTTTTTTTTTCTCCCCTGCAATTGACATTTCAGTTCCCTCTGGAATTAATTCTGAATCCTTTGCCATTAAGAGTCATGAACAAGATTAGCATTCAAATTTGGGCTTTTAAAACAAAATGTTTGAATAATGTTGAATACTCCCCCCTCCCCATTTTGGTATGTACTTCTGCATGAATTGGAACAGAAATCCTCCTTCTAAATCTGGCACACTAAGTTAGCTCAAAATATATTTATTAGTTGAATGAGAAAGCTGGAAAATTTATTGTTTTGTCCTTACTAGTCATTCTGACTACTTTATGTATTCCATTCAAAATCTACACAGAACTTTTAGATTTCTATGGCAAGTTGCTGAATACCCGTTGTTCTCTACAGAATATTTCTATACCTATTATTTCTCTGTATTCAGATCTAGGCCATCACTAATACATATGGGTCAAAGGTAACTGAAAATTCACTATTCTGCTGCTTTGGCTGGTCATATAAAAGAGTAAAATTGCAATGCTTATGACAGTTTATTTTGGCTTCTTCATTTTTGCCAGCTGCACCAGAATGAGCTGTACTGAAACAAACAGGAGCTACTTAAGAGCACAAGAACATTCATTTCCACCTCATCTTAGTGGGGCTTGGTTAATCCTGTTTTTCAACCAGAGCGGGCATTGGAAATGGCATTATATCCTGCAACTCTGATAACAGTATTTTGTTATCTATGTCTAGTATATCTAGCTCTACTACAGTGAGTATTTGGTATCTGTGGGGTTTAGTTCCAGGAACCCCCATGGATAGCAAAATCCTTGGATGCTCAAGTCCCATTAAATACGACATAACAAAATGGTTTCCCTTATATAAAATGGAAAATCAAGGTTTTCTATTTGGAATTTATACTTTTTAAAATGTTTTCAAGCCGTGGATAAGGAGGGCTGACTGCACTTCATTTAAAAAAAAACTATAGTGTTTCTCAGAATTTTTATATGCCATTAATAAATGATTAGCTACAGACTAGGAGCGTGACTTGTCCAAGATCAGCCAGTGCATTGCTAAGTAAGGATTTGAACCCTGTTCTCCTGGTGCCCTAAACACTCAGAGCATTACACCACATTGATTTCATTTCCTGATCTGCTTTAAATTCATAAATATGTATTTTTTATATACATTTTCCTCTTTCACTGAAAAATAAGCACCTACAACTTAAGGTTACAATAACCCAAATTGAACATACTGAAAAAATCTTCTCTCATCTAAAATGGAAGGTATTTTGACTCATGATTTATGCTATTATTTTATCACTAACAGAAATATGTCAATCTAATTTTAACAGCTTTGGGAGGAGTTGTTCAATGTTACCGTTGACTGTGAGTTATTCACACACTGACCCCTTGAGTTTGAGAAATGTGGGGATTACCTTTTTAAAAGATAGACATCAGAAATATCTCACATTTATCTGAAAACATAAGATTAAGGATGGTAATCCAAAGTGAATTCAGCATATGCTCGGAAAAGTCACTTTTTTAGACTGTAATTCTCAGAACCCACTAACCATGCTGGCTGGCGAACTCTGGGGTATGAACTTTTTCAACCTCTGTTTTATGTTCATAAATCGATGTATAAAATCCTCTTGATAGTTTTTTAAATCAGAATATGGAAACATAGAAATATGTCATAGACTAGTTCAGTTTATTTGTTTATCTGGTTGTTATGATTTACTTTGCCAGCAACTTTCTAGGGACTCTGGCAAGGGTCTTTAAATCTATTCTGTGCATAAAATCTGGTTTGTCTGTAGATCATGCTGGACTAGAGATAAAGCCCCTTCTTATAGTATGGTGAAGCTAAAAGGCTGAAGTGTGACCCAGAGACAGAAAAGAAAATGTGAGCCAAATGTGTTTTCCTCTCCTCTCCTGACCCAGTCAGTAGGTCCTACTGTTGCTATAATGGCACAGATCATGGCAGTCCCTCCTTGAAATGAAAAATAAATTAGAAAAGTCCACACCATATGAACATATGAAGTGTCCATGTGCTGAGTCAGACTACTTGTCCATCTAGCTGGTTAACTATCTACTGGTAGCAACACATCAAGAAAAGGAAGCCTTTCTCACACTACACAATTATAGCACTATGATTCCCGTTTAACTGCCATGGCAACATCCCACTGAATTCTGGGATTGTCATTGGAGGGAGGGGTTTTTAAAATCCTAAGCAAGAGAGCTCTACTGCCTCCACAAACTCCAGACTTCCATAGGATATTGCTATGGCAGCTAAAGTGGAATCATAGTGCTATAATTGTGTAGTGTAAAAGGGCTCTTTGGACAATGGGAGCAAGGCTTGAACTCAAGACCATATCTATGATTCATAACACTCCAAGTTTCACAAAGAGCTAGAACTTTATGTGTCACAGAAAAGATCTCTTCTAGGTAGTTAAAGTGGAATATAGCACTATAATTGTGCAGTGCAAATAGGCCCAGGATCTTTTTCCCAGCCTTTCTAATTAAGATAATTTAACCGAAGGTATGAAGACTGGGTCTGGGATCTTCTGCAAGCAAAACATGTTCTGTGTCCCTTATCCCTATAATCTCTGGTGCCACCCCTACAGACCAAGGGCCAGGTTTGCAGGTACACCCACACTTACCATACACAAGCACGGGCAAAGACTTTCACTCTCTCATCCTGACACTGCCTGTCAAAGCAACACATTTCATTACTGTAAAAATCTACATCATTGAGAGAGGTTGCTTTGATGCTTTTTTTTTTAAAAAAATAATATAATGCATACTTAAATGTAGCTTTAATATTTTATT